>NC_135499.1:91818623-92102440 GCF_052857255.1 Amblyomma americanum | reverse complement strand
CGGAGGTGCGAAATATATTATTTCTTGCTTTTTCAAAGCACCGTTCATATTACCGGTCTCGCATGTTGTATTCTTCACAACGTATCGTTTTTTTCTTTGTTATCTTGTATGAGACTGTGGACGAAGCGAGCTTTTTGTTGTCCCTCGCAATTATGGCGCCATTCCTACGAAGACGGAGATGTGTGATGATGAAATTTTACAGATGAAGCCGAAAGTCGCTCACTGTGCTTACACATTCTCTCCATACGGACGAAAGCTACCGGCCCGGCCGCACGTTAGAGCGAAGTAGAACGACGGGCGAAGGGCTTTTAGCGCGACACGTAAACAATCTCTACACCGCGACAACGTCGGTCATTGGCACGATGGAAAGGGGCAACGCGATAGCTCACGGAGGACGTTTGTTCGAGCACAGTGTACGGACGAATAAAGCGGCTGAGAAATTTTTCGCACAAGCCAGGGATGCGCGCGAGAGTCCACAGCAACACTTCATCACCAGGGAAGAAACACACTGCACGATGTTTGAAGTCATAGGTGCTTTTCCGGGAGGGTTGGCAGGCGTCAGTGTTCAGGCGGGCAATGGTGCGACAGGAGGCAAGACGGGAAGTAAATTCGTCATAGGAGAGTCCGGAATAGGTTGTGGGGGCAGAGAAGAAAGATGCTTTGAGATTGAAGGTAGGGGGGCGACCATATAGAACTGCACAATTTAGTTTTCCGTATGGCGACCAGCAATCTGAGAGGCTGGACGTAGAGGCGGTGAGGACCGGCGGAACGGTGACGGGGAGCGGAGGCGCGACGACCGGACGTTCGACGAGCGGTCGGGAGAGGGCGACAGAGAGGAGAAGTGGGGAGGACCGTTGGGGAGAAACGTTGGCCGGTAAGGATACGATGAGTACGTGTCGTCCTGATGAGAAGCATTACCGGCAAAAGTAGGGTGGTAGCCATACGACGAGTAAGTTTCGTCTTTGCGGAAGTGACCAAACTGGTTGCGCTCGTCGCGCTGACGCCGACGAGAAACACGGGCAACGCGTCCACGCACACGCATTCCACAGTAGTAGCAGATAGGACGAGGCGGGAGGCGGGCGCCAAACCACCGGATGCATATTGGGTCGCTGGGATAAGGAGGCGACAGAGTGCGGGACGGGCGGCGAATGTGAAGGATAGACGGTAGCAGCAGGAGACGCAGCAACCTGGGCATATGTGGGCACACAAAGGGGTACAGGTGGATCGGGTGCTGCGGGGCTAGTGACTGAAGCAAGCTCGTCCTTGATGAGACCACGCAATGGCGAGGTCGGAGGCCGGTGCTGATGGGATTCCAGCTGCGGTAAGGTGGAGCCGTGCAGCTCCTCTCAGATGATGAAGTGAATGAAAGAGCTCAAATCCACATCGGTTGAAAGGCGGGGGTCCCAGGCGTCTTGCAAGCGGAGTGATTGGAGGTCGTCAAGACGGTGACATGTGGTGTGGATATCGTTGACTGAGGTAGGATTTCGGCCAGCAAGTGTGGTAAAAGCAAATGAGCCGAAGCCTTTAAGAATGTGACAGACGCGGTCGTATTCAGACATTGCACTGTTGACACATCGACACAATTGATTTATTTCCATGCACATTGAGAAATTTTTAGCCATCGTATGCCATTGTTTTACTGTAGTTGGCACATTTGAGGTTGGAGTGATAGTTGAATGTGAAATTCGATTTTCTGCAAGATTTGTCGCTAGCAGCACGCATGGACGCAGCCATTCCTGCATGGCTAGTACGCTACGTGACCTGTGTTTTGAATGCGTGAAGAGTTCTAAGGTAATTTTCACCTATCGTCCCAGAGACAGAGCTTTGACTGCCCATCATTCGCATGTAACCTGAAGATGCCAGTCACGTGAACGCTAGTTGAAGGTGCATTATTGTCACCGGCAATCAGTCTCAATTTCTGTCGGCAATCATCTGCAGTAATTACGGCAGCGGCTGTCGGACCATCTCAACGTTTCTGAGCCGTTCTGGCAACCTAAACACTGTATCATGTACAGAGAGCGCTTTTAATTTGAGAGTCATTTTCTCGTCCTAGTGTGAAAACTTTCGTTCTGTTAGATTCTCCTTGCTCGTCTTCATGAGTACATTCCGTGCAGTTGTTTCTGCAGAATCCACAATATTCGGAGGGGGTTCAAGGACAGTGATATTGCATTGCTTATTTCCTTTTTGAGAAGCCGCACTCACCGTTCTTGATTGCAGATAGCTACTAGGTATATATGCTGGTTATTAGGGCTGGATTGGAGCCGTTGGCTCCTTACTTGCGTGAACTAGAAGTTCTCCAGTCTTACCTACTTAGCATTAACACTTCGAATAATGGTGTTCATCAACTAGTAGTCGAGGTTGCTTACACTAATTAAAGTATGTTGCAAAAACAAAAAAGAAATAAAGACGATAGATTTGAGAAGAAGCGTCAGTAGTATAAAACATTGAATCTCAAGAAGATTTTAGTGCACATCAGTGAAAATATCCTCGCTTAATGGCAGACGTCTCGCTAGTATAGGATCCAAGAGTCACGTTGTTTTTCTATCTTTTATGCGAATATCTAAATTCAATTGCAGGTTCCTTTTAGGCATATAAACCGAAGCGCAATGCTTTTTCGCAAGAACAGCTGGTCATCCCACATTTTCTGCTTTCCCGAACGAAGAAAAATTTCAGCAGCCTGCCTTTGAAAACGCCGCTATGTTCTGAAGGTCAGAAATATTTACTGGTTAAAAAGCTTCTTCCAGCACGGTAGATTTGCAGATCATCGAGCTTGGCTTAAGAAATCTGTATTGTCTTTAAACAGGCTCTCACTTGCACACTGACTTGTCTTTCTGAAAGCGCGAATAGGCATACCAAGAGGATGAAGAGGATGTTATTCTTATTAGATATAGAAAAATAAAAAAATAAATGAAAATATGCCATAAAAACTACATGTAGGGCCGCAAGCCTACGCGTGAGAATTAAGGCTCAGAATGGAAAACCATAACGGCAGGAGTATTTCTGCGATTCTTATTCGCTTCCACATTAGAGAAGCTGCGGTCAAAACATTTTTGGTAATTTTGGGCGAAATTTCTTTTTACTAAGCTTCATTTCTTTTCTTCTGTTTACTTCAGAAGTTGCTGTTAGACGCCAATTGCTCCCTAATAAAGGGGCCTCCATTTAGGAATTTAACCAAACAAATGGACAGATTTTATGGTTTGTAGAAGCAGTTTATGAATCCAATGAGCTTCACGAATGTATGGGTTTAAGAACTCAAGCTTAGATGCTCTGGCTACCCGTATAATATGTACGCTTCGCCATACCTTTTTAAAGCGTGTACTACAAGCTAGGGGCGGAAAAAATTTGAAGGAGAATAAAGCCTGATATGGAAAAACTTTTGTCGGGGTCAGTGCTTCTCTTTCTTCACTTTCGGGATGAATAATAGTTACATCAGCGTTCTCTCCGAAATTATGCAGTTCGCACAATGATTGCTAGCTGCGCAATATAAAATGCGACATCTCTGCGAGTGTTTCAATTAACGGGAAGCACGAAATTTCGTTGTTTTATTTGACGAATCCTAAGCAGGAGTTAAAGAAAGGACTCCCATTCTTACTTTTGTGGTGCTATCAACGTCGGTTCTTTGAATGCCTATCATGTAGAAACCCTGAAGTTCAGTCAGGCTTCTTTGCTCTTTCTTCTACACCATACCGTAGTTCGTGTAATCATGGAAAGAGGAGTCTTTCTTCACAGGTCTTCAGAGAAGGTATACTGAATAATTTTTTTATTTGCTTTGTGCAGAATGAGTGGACTATCCTCGAGGCTGTATGGTTGAAAATCTTGTTAAGAGCATGTTGACATGTGTGCGCCATCCATGGCAGCATCTCAACGTTACACCGACAATTGCCTTGCATAGGCACGTTTTACTTAACGTTGTTGCATTTATTTATAAGAATGCTTCTTCGTTGCACTCTTTAGCACCTGGACCGGCAGGTAACAGAAATATTTTCTTTGTGACACGTAATAGAGCTGTACCTATAATTAGCTTTTTACTTTGAGTTTTTTTAGAGCACCCGACCCGAATAGGAAATTATATGGTGGAGCACGGTACTCTCACTTGAACGAGCCGAAGTTTGCGAAGTGGAGTTCACGTCAGTGGTGTCTTCAGGGTATCGCAGGTTTAGTTGAAGTTTAGGTAAGTTTTATGACACTGTTTTATCAGGGCTCTTCGGCTTATTTAACATTCATCTTTGAGTCTGAAACCGCCATTCATTACAAGAGGATAAATAACGCATAAAGATATCAGCTCCGCATGTGACTTCATTGCCATCTCAAATGCAAAATGCCAACTCTCAAGACAAAGTAGTATTCTGTTTATATTCGTTCAAGGATAGCGAAGAGTTAATTGAGATTCGTTGTAAAAGCAGCAGACCGCAGCGGTGGCCTAATCATTCGAGCACCAGCCTCGCATGCTGGAGGTGCGGGATTCGATCCCCAGTGCCACCGGGTAGCCACCGGTGATACACTGGGTACAAGTTTTCCCCTGCCTGGTGCGCGTCTTCTTTCGGATGAAATGCTTTGGAAATGCGTCTTTGACTCCACCTCGAGTAGAGGAAGGAACCCTGTGCCATGGCACTCTTTGGCCAAAGCTCCCCTGGTGCCATAAAAAATCAAAATCGTCATCGTCGCTGTAAAACCAGCAGTGTGGCCAGTATACAGTAAAGTTATTTGTGAAAGGGAACTGATTCATTGTTTGCATAGTGGCTGCATTTATGCAACGCAACTAAGCCGCTCAGGTTATCTATATGCAGCCGGCAGAATTGATAGTTGCCCCATTAACATAGACCTCTAACACCAAGCTCCAAATTTAAGGTTACGTGTTTACACAAGAGAGCTGATAGGTGCCCGTTGACCTCAACATGGTATGAAAACTCATATATTAACTTTCGTTGCTCTTCCGTAACGCTGTTTACTCTTGATTCAACTGCCTTTAAGAAAACGTGCCTCTTTTTTTCTGCCTAACACTGCACGAGCATGCAGCGAAGTGCGTTCCGCAGTTTAAAGAAAGGGCCACGCTTGAGTGCCTGTAGAGTTCGAGAATAAGGCAATATTACGTGCATATGTGTTTATTTACAAGCATTCTTGAGCATATATATTTTATTGCCTGAACATGCAGCCTTTCTTGTGCTTCAATTATAAAGCATTGGCTGTGAATGTAATGGTAACATATGAAATTGTAGCGTTTTCAATATCTGCAATCTCTTCGAAATCCCTTCAACATTACACCCGAATTCGAAGGAGTTGATCAGTTAACCAGGAGATTAAACCTCTGCTTGCTTAATTTTTTCTTCGAAATATTGATGATGATAAGGGCCGATTACATCATGAAGGTTTTCGTCTTAAACAATTTTTCAGCATGTGAGAAAATTGTTCGCGGGCGATTTTATGTTAGCAGATACAGCCTGAAGAATTTTTAACACGCATCCATCAGGCTGCTATCTATCATTGCAGCTTTTAAAATCATGATGAAATCCCTAATAATGCGCATATTTGAAACCAGCAAGCATATTTGTATTAACTGACGCCATTTTAGGCAGCTGATCCTCGTCTATGCTGGCACGGCGGTCTCTTTCTCTAGCGCCTGGCTGCTGTTCTGTGCGGCATCGAGGTGCTGGAAAAATGCATTGAGCAGATTAAAAAGTCGAACCAGGACATTTCACCCGCCACGGTGTCTCAGTCGCTTTGGTGTTCGGTTCCTGACTCCAAGTTCGCTCTAATTCGATCCCGGCCACCAGTGCCGTATTTCGTTCGAGCTGAAGTACAATAACGTCCGCATGCTGTGTGATGCCAGCGCCCGTTAAAGAACAGCAGATGATCTAAATTAATCTGATGGCCTTCACTGTGGCGGCCGTCATATCCCACGTGTAGCTTCAAAACGTTAAATATCACCTGTAACAGTTACAATTAAAATAGGATTATTTTGAAGGCAAAAGGGCATTCAACATCAGCAGTTAAGTGAATTAGCAGTTAAGTGGATGAGCATGTCGTGCGATTACAGGCAGTTCTATGTTCTAAGTCAATAATTGTGTATTTTTAGTCCATATTGCCAAGAAGTGATTGTTTGAATTTGTCAGACATTTCAAAGATGACATGCAGAATATGAAAAGAAAAGTCCTTTTTACTTACAGTTACGGTTGCTGCATCGAGGAGCTCACTTAGCAGATTTTGGGCCAGAACCTAGCACCGGTGTATTTAGACAACTATCTTATCAGTGTGGTTGAACAAGCACTCTAACACATTGACTTTTGCACTGAGACTTTGCAAGCTAAGCAGGTAATACGTAGCGACCTTCCGATGCAGTCACCGTTATTCACCATTGGTCACCATTATGCAGTCACCATTCCTCGGCCCATTTCATCGTTGTGATGAATAAATCTGTATTAACGTTATTATTGCACTCAAGTTAGCGGCTTTTAAGACTCCAATGCAAAAGACGCTTTTTTCCTGCATGATGACCTCGCACGTCAAAGAGCCTCAAGCGGTCGAAACAATCCCTAAGTCGCCCTCTGCGCTGCCTCTCTCTCTTCCCTATCACTCCCTCCTTTGTCCCTTCTGTAACCGTGCGGTTGACGCCGCCACTGATACGTCAGACAGCAGTGGCACCTTGCCTTTGCATTAAGCGAAGTTTTAAAAACACATTTTTTCTACATGTGCACAGGAATAGCCTTGTACAGCGGCCTGCTGCTCCTTCCTTTTAAGTGCAGTGAAGACGAGCTGCCTAGGCGATTCAAGATTCTTGGGAGCTATATTGCGCTGAAAGCATCGCCCTTATATGCAGATGTAGTATGGTTGAACATTAATCTATATGCAACTGATATGCGAATTTTAAAGATGGCGGAATTGATGTTAGCAGAGACGAACATCTTTCTTTAATTGACAGAAGAGCTTTTAACAAGATTGCAGTCACTCCATATCTAGCGTTCAAAATCATAGAACTTATACCTGCCGCGACAAGCGAGCATTTTAAAAGTATTTGGAGAAATAAAAAATGCCGGCTAGTTGTACATTTATAATTTCTACATTTTTCATCGGTAGGTATAGAGTGGCTGCAAAGCTTATAAAAGTGTCAGGTTTGTGGATGCAAAACTTAAGTTTCCTTTAATTATTTATAATATTAATTCTTTTTTTTATTTACTGTTCTTATGAAGGTTCAGAAGGCAGTGATTGCGGTTCGAAACAAAGTGACTGTTAATTAGTCAAGCGTTTGACTTAAACACACTACGGTAAAAAGATTCGGCATGAAGCCATAGATTAGTAATCCCTTAGGCTTGCCTCAATACGTCAGCATATGTGCGATAATCTCACAGGATACCTCAATGAAAGAAGGAAGCTGCCCCAAATGTACATGATCATATAGCACACAACAATTGCGCCGGATATTGAACAGATATGACAAAAATACAGTGGAAGATGCATAACTAGAGACGAAATTACTACAGGCAACCCTACCACAGTCGACACTGCCAGGATTTGCGACAAGCTGGCGCTCTTATGTAATAACCATACAGCTAAGATAAGGAAAAAAGGCACAAAACGTTTGGTGTGTGCCGACTCCCATGGTTGTTTTAAGTGACGTTTCTTCAACCAGACCATATTGCCTGTATGTAACTGATTTCTCACCGGGTATCATGTGAGTCGTCTGAATAAATTACCTGTCGATGATGCCATCCACTTATTAAAATTTCATACTCTTTGGCGCGCTTCGCAACCGCGGCTGTGTTTGTTTTTCAGCGCATTACAGTGTCGATAGCTTGACGTTAGTGTGGACCACGAGCGCTCAAAAACATACGCAGAGTACAATATTGCATATACCTTATACCCCTAGTTGCCCGTGACACAGTGAAAAAATCTAGGATTTTTTTATTTTTCGCTTAATATTGTGTTAGCAGCTACAGTCTCTATGCTTATGCTATTCTAGTACAAATAAGAGAACGATGAAAAAGTGACCAGTTGACCTTATATAAAATAAGAACGCAACAGGATGTAACAGAACTCAGCAGAAGTGGAGCAGGGGATCCTCTGCAAAAATACGCTAGAATACGGAAGCACTCGATACGTAATCGGTATTTAAGGAGCACTGCTTCAGATGCGTGCGCCACAATCGAGCGATGACAATCGTCCGATTTATGTATCTACACAGCCTCGAGGTTGTGGTCCTGCGGGGGCTCCCCCGCATGAGCAGCCTCCCGGCCATTTCTCAACCCGTTCGCCCTGCTTTCCGCTCCTTATTCCACTGAACTCTTCCAGTGCCTTGCCTTTATAAACGATCCAGACCGCTTTTAATTTCCTATTTACAGCCACCTTCTAGTTTTTGCTTTCACAACGTCAAATTTGCCTCAAAAGAGTTAAAAAGGTGGCTTTTCTCCAGCCTGCTAGCGAACGTCATTTTAGCAGCCTTGAAAATTACAAGATTATATATTTCATACTACATTTATACGCTGATTCTGAATATAACGCGAAATGCAATTTGGAGCCTTATTTTGTCTCTCTCACGTAATTTCGCGGGTTATTTGCTACCATTTGGCGACATTTAAAATTTTCTCTGCAGAATGGGAAAGCTTTACGTATACCTAAAAAAAATACGCAAAAGCTATCGTGATGAGAAAGCTACGTTCTTGCGTTCGTATCCGCCATGACTGGCAGAAACCTTCGGCTGATGTCGGATGGCACTCGGGCACTGTGAATATTTGAAGTAGTTACTCTAAACAACACAGGAACCACTTCAATTGGCTTGGTTTGATGGGCTTCCAAGGAACGACCAAATCATTTTTGACGCAGGAACATGGATTTGCAGTGCAAACGGCATCAACTGGCCGTCTGACAATCGGCAAATACTGGTTTAGGTGCTTGCGTTCTTTCAGCTGTCAGCTCCTTGTTGGACAAGCGCTGGACATGAAGCGCTGCAGCACAGATGGTAATTCAATCAGTCGAGGCGAAAGTCCCTGAGGGAGCTGTTGCTGACATTCGGCTGGTACCGCCCAAAAGAATGCAGCAAAAGTTTAACCAGCCTCAACTGAACGGCCGACAAAGGCGTGGACACAAGTCCGGTCTGCAATAAAGAACATTCTAACAACGAACAATAAAGGACATTGATTTTGTTTTGCGTGTCTGTGAAGAAAGTGCCCTGATTTTTCATAAAGCGTTTGCAGAACAGGAACAAAATATACTTCCGATATAAACTAATTAGGGTGCTCCAAGGGAAAGGAGAGAGAACTATAAGACGACAAATGTATTTTGTGTCTTCACTCGCAGATGCCCACTACTGTCCTTTCTCCAAAAACATTCCCTGAATTTCAGTAACGCCACTCACATTGTGTGTAATTGACACAGTTGTGTCTTGATGTAAAGACCTATGGCGGGAAAAGAAATTAGTGACCAGCATTGCTGATTAAAGGCGCAGACCTCAAGCAAAAGCGGCAAAGAGCTCGTAATAAGCCCAAAAATCTCGAATAATTGGTATGAAGACTTTCGTTCTGGGACGGCGCAGAGCGTATATATGAACACAGAGACACCCTCACAAGGCTTCGCTGACCTCTAGCAGCACGAGCCGCGGACGTGCTCACTGATCTGTGGCGCAAAATTAAGCTCAACAATATCGCAGCCCCTTCCGCATCAATTCGATTGACCACCTGCATATTTTTATCGTTCCCACCTTTACATATTTCTTATTTTCTTTTTCACTACAGCGTTATTTGTCTTCATGGGCGCTGCGTCTTTGCAATCTTCAGCGGCTTCCAGCACGTTTCAGCTAAAAAAAAATAAAATAAAGAAAAATGGGAAGTGTAACGGATAAAATCGAAGAAAATGGAGAATAGCCATTTTCATTTTCTTTTCTATTCAACAAGAAGCGGAACCAATCGCTGAGTAGGGCGACAAAGCGCGATAAGCAACAATAAGTGAGTAGCAGTGATTGATTATTCAATTTGCCCCTAATTTAAATTTTAGGACGGGCCTCTCATGAGCCGAGTGCATGGGGTGAGATAGAGAGGATCGCCGACTCCGCTGAGAAGGCGGAATTAGCTCTTTTGCATATGGCAAAGCTTCGTTCTCAATGAGATGGGTAGCGCCCGGATTAGGCATTACGGCGGGCAGAACGCTCTACCGCGGCAACATTCAGGCACATACGTGGCCTGTGGTGCGGAACGTTTTGTCCCTCTTATTCTGCAGACACGCATGCGCTCTGGCATGCGCCGCGGTCGTCTTCTTTTTTCCTTGCTCTGCATAGGCCCATCGTGTGCGTCTGATGTTGCGCTGGTCACCACAGAATTTTGTTTCGCAGCAGTGTTTACAGGTGGCGCATCGATGTGGCTATTTCTCCAAGGAACATAGCGAAAGCTGACAACGTGCACAAAGCCGCGTCGGCGAGGGAAGGACAGCGGAAGTGGTGAAGACAGCCCGACGCTCAGTGCCCTGCGTACGCAGGGCATTCGTCGAACAAACTCGCGCCTGCCGATTGCATTACGGCGTGCCGGAGTCTACTCTCCAATCTATCTTACTCCTTAATCAAGTGCTGCAATAAACAATATCACTGATTGGTTCAGTGACTGAAAAATAATATTTTTGAAGAGCGTAACATGTCTTCAACACTTTCCTATAAATAATCACTAATAAAATGACGTGCAAAATGCGGTACGAAAAGGTCGACCCCGTTACAGAAGCATTCAGTATGAATTGATATCCACAACTCTGTATTTTTTTTTTGCCCCTCCTGCTATGGCCCGCTTGCAGCATGCAGTTTTTGTTAAATAAATAAAATAAATCGAATACAAATAATTCTTCATTTTCTCTTTCTTACAACGAAAGGCGCAGCCGCTAGAAAGCTGTTTCGAAGAGCAGCTTCGTGGGGCGGCTGCAACCGTATATCACAGCTTTTGACAGTAGACGAAGAATCACGCTTACATAAATGAATAGCTAATGAACAGGCTTGTAACTGCAGTATGCAATCAACGTGACAAGTTAAGTTTGCCAAAACACATAAAAATAAGGCAGAGGAACGCGCCGCGAAGAAGGAGCACTGTACGCTTATAAATAAATATTCATGTAAACATCAGGACATCAGGCTCGGGCAATCTCGCAGGTTATTAAAATTAAGGGTCTGTACATTGCGCCAGCAATGTTTACGACCTGCATGTCTGCAGTGGGTGGACAACGGCGTGATTCAGAACAGCTGGCAAAAATTCTGGCGCCGCAGGTCGCAAGCAGGGGGTGACCATATGTTATGTCATGCCTCACAGACGTGCATTTCGTTTTGTTTTTTTTAGTTTCTGACCTCGAATTTCGCACTATCTTTGTATATCAAACAAGAGCTGAAAATGCAAACATTGCCGTCTGCAAAAACCACTTGAAGCAACTTAAGCTGTGAATAATTCTATAATGCATCACAAAGGGTAAAAGAAATTGCTTTCTGCCTTTCCCCAAAGAAAAAGCCAGGAGCACCGAAGTTTATATTTCTGTGCGAGCTTTAGAGACCTGTTTACTTTATGACAGAAATAAATAGAATAGAATAAGAGTACGCATAGCTGAGCTATAAAACGTAGGCGCATGTCTTAGTAATACACGGCTTTAGTCCACTTAAATCGACAGCTGTCGAAACCAAGGCCGCAATAAGAACATTGCGGTTCCACATTTTCAGTTCATTGGTGTGTTCTTCTGAATCTAATTTGCGTCGATAGTGGTTCATTTGTGCTCCGGCGCGTGATAAGATGTATTCACTGTCATCAAAATGTCCAAAGAGTCAACATAATAGCTTTCATTTAAAAAGACGGGAAAGTCATTCTTCACGTAGCAAATTTAGTGCTAACTAAATGCAGCAGCTCGTTTGGGGCGCAGCCTGCTCATGCAACCTATATCTGACCCACACCACATTTTTTAAAACTATTTACGTGCACCTATGACTCATCCTCTTGTATCATCCGGCTCGTTCACACTTATGAGTCTTCATGAAGCTGGAAGGGAAGAAGACAAGGGAAGGGAAATGAGGGGCTCGTTGTACATACGACACAAGCCAACAGCCACAGAAACTAAGAAGCATAGCGGATTTTTTTAGCGGAGAATATTATTGAATATTTTATTGCTTAAGGTAATTGATTACAAAAGCAGAAGGAAAACAACCACATGCCGCCGGGGGGGGGGGTATTTTAGTTTACGTGTGACCTAAACTAATAAGTGTGCACCAGGGCCCGCGTCTTCCGGACTTAGCACGTCCACTAGTACCGCTGGTGTCACGTAAATATATATATACATATATATATATATATATGCCGCCACGGTGGCTGAGTGGTTATGGCACTCGGCTGCTGGCCCGAAAGACGCGGGTACGATCCCGGCCACGGTAGTCGAATTTCGATGCAGGCGAAATTCTAGAGGCCCATGTACTGTGCGATGTCAGTGCTCGTTAAAGTACCCCAGGTGGTCGAAATTTCCGGAGCCCTTCCCTACGGCGTCTCTCATAGCGGGAGTGCCTTGGGACGTTAAACCCATATAAACCTATATATATATATATATATATATATATATATATATATATATATATATATATATATATATATATATATATATATATATATATATATATATATAAACTATTAGCAGACAAGGCAAACGAAATGAGGGGCCCGTTTGACAAGCGTATGAAGGAAGCTAACAGTCACCGAAACCGAGGTACATAGTGAATGTTTAGAGCACCGGGCGCGATATTCGGACGTCGTGGGCTCGGATCCCACCGGCGGCGTGGTTGTTTTTCTGCGGCTTTATAAGCGCTTTTTTTTAAGTGACACATTAATAAAAGTGTTATTCGCCGAATGATTGCCACTACAAATTAAAAAAAAAATAGAAAAAATCATATATATATATATATATATATATATATATATATATATATATATATGTTACGAACGTAGGTTGCGTTGGCTCCGCAGAATAAAGATTTAAGAGAAGTGGGCACTTCTACAAAGACACTTTTATTTATCAACGTTTCGACCGCGGTGCGGTCTTCTTCAGAAGACCGCACCGCGGTCGAAACGTTGATAAATAAAAGTGTCTTTGTAGAAGTGCCCACTTCTCTTAAATCTATATATATATATATATATATATATATATATATATATATATATATATATATATATATATATATATATATATACATATTAAGGAAGCTAACAGTCACCGAAATCAAGGTGCATAGGGGAATATTTTTTTTTAAATATCTAGTGCCAATCAATTAGTTTTTTTTAAAGAAAATTACTTATAAAGCAGCAGAAAAAACAACCATGCCGCCGGTGGGATCCGAACCCACGACCTCCGAATATCGCGTCCGGTGCTCTTACCAACTGAGCTACGGCGACGGCTGTCCAATCTGCTGCTTTCGTGGGTATTTATGTTTTTGCGTGTAAGCGAACCTTGAGAGTGTTCACCAGCGCCACCCTCGTCCATAGCGGTGGACGTAGCACGTCCTGTAATACCGCAAGTGTGACGTAGAACGTCATCTAACGGTGAGGGCGGAAACTGTGCGAGAGCCCTCTTATGCTACCTATGGCATCAAGACTGCCAGAACCGAGACCCCCGTTAAGCTATTAGTAAACAAGGCAAATGAAGTGTTTGCTAATAGCTTAACGGGGGTCTCGGTTCTGGCAGTCTTGATGCCATAGGTAGCATAAGAGTGCTCTCGCACAGTTTCCGCCCTCACCGTTAGATGACGTTCTACGTCACACTTGCGGTATTACAGGACGTGCTACGTCCACCGCTATGGACGAGGGTGGCGCTGGTGAACACTCTCAAGGTTCGCTTACACGCAAAAACATAAATACCCACGAAAGCAGCAGATTGGACAGCCGTCGCCGTAGCTCAGTTGGTAAGAGCACCGGACGCGATATTCGGAGGTCGTGGGTTCGGATCCCACCGGCGGCATGGTTGTTTTTTCTGCTGCTTTATAAGTAATTTTCTTTAAAAAAAACTAATTGATTGGCACTAGATATTTAAAAAAAAAATATTCCCCTATGCACCTTGATTTCGGTGACTGTTAGCTTCCTTAATATGTTTGTAAAACGAGCCCCTCACTTCATTTGCCTTGTTTGCTAATAGCTTAACGGGGGTCTCGGTTCTGGCAGTCTTGATGCCATAGGTAGCATAAGAGGGCTCTCGCACAGTTTCCGCCCTCACCGTTAGATGACGTTCTACGTCACACTTGCGGTATTACAGGACGTGCTACGTCCACCGCTATGGACGAGGGTGGCGCTGGTGAACACTCTCAAGGTTCGCTTACACGCAAAAACATAAATACCCACGAAAGCAGCAGATTGGACAGCCGTCGCCGTAGCTCAGTTGGTAAGAGCACCGGACGCGATATTCGGAGGTCGTGGGTTCGGATCCCACCGGCGGCATGGTTGTTTTTTCTGCTGCTTTATAAGTAATTTTCTTTAAAAAAAACTAATTGATTGGCACTAGATATTTAAAAAAAAAATATTCCCCTATGCACCTTGATTTCGGTGACTGTTAGCTTCCTTAATATGTTTGTAAAACGAGCCCCTCACTTCATTTGCCCTATATATATATATATATATATATATATATATATATATATATATATATATATATATATATATATATATATATATATATATATATATATATATATATATATATATATATATATATTGTCACGTGCTGCGCATGGACCCTGAGGAATAAAGAAGACGTGCGGCGGCTGGAAGTAGAAGAGAAAGTCAAGTATCCTGTCGCCGGCGCACCAGGCTCCTCTCGACCTGCCTTGTAAATATTATTTGTAAATAGAACCTGTAACAGTGTGGTGGAGGTGCTGGGTGGATCACCACGGACCCCTCTCGCAACCGCTGCAGCCGAAGAATCGCCGGATTGCCACCGTTGCCCGTGCAAATGCCCAAGAAAGCCGACGCACGTCCGACCGGCGCCGCAACGCCCGCTTGGCAGCACTACCGTGAGCCGCGGACGTTTTCCGGGAAGGCTGGCGAAGACGTGGATGATTGGCTCACCCGTTACAAGCGGGTGAGCAAATACAACGGCTGGGATGCCACTCTTCAGCTGGCCAATGTCGTCTTCTTTCTCGATGGCACCGCGCTAACTTGGTTCGAAAACCATGAGACATCAATAGCAAGTTGGGACCGCTTCATGGAAGAGCTCCGCAGCTGCTTCGGGGATACTGTTGCCAAACGAAAATGCGCTGAGCAGTCTTTGCTTCAGAGAGCGCAAGTGCCTGGAGAGACCTGCACGACTTACATAGAAGAGGTCTTGAAGCTGTGCACAGTCGTTAATCCCAGTATGTCCGACGAAGATCGCGTTGGTCATCTCCTCAAGGGCATCGCAGAGGACGTCTACAGCTTTCTTATTAGTAAAGAAAATTTAGACTCGCCCACGGATATCATCAAGCACTGCCGCACCTTTGAAGCTCTGAAACTGCGTCGAATTACTCCCAAGTTCGGTCGCCTGCTTAACGTCACCACCGTCGCCAGCGTGGATTTCCACGAGCCTGTGAATGCGGCGACTCTCCCTGACGTCATTCGTCAAATCGTGCGTGACGAACTCTCCCGGCATCAAGATCTTGCGCGCCGCAGTGAGGTCCCGTATGAGAGCTGTTCTCTGCAGGCGGCTCCCGCCTCCCGCTCCTCCCCTTGGAGTTTGTCTGCCCAGGCCCCAACCAGTGCTACTCGCATTGATTACAGCGACGCTCCCCGGATCACCCACCCCGGCCCCAGGGCGCCAGCTCATCCGCAATGCCACCTGCGGCAGCCGGAGTACGATGGTCGTTTCGACACTGGCTACGAGGAGTGTTATCCCGAGTGCCCCCCCGACCCACCACTTTGTTACCGCTGTGGTATGATCGGTCACATCTCTAGATTCTGCCGTCGCCGGGGCCAGTTTTCCCGCTCCCAGCGCCAATGGTCGAACCCTCGCCTGAGGTTCAATGCGCCTGTTCATGACCGTGTCTTCACATCGTCTCAGCGCCCATCCAGTTACGCGCCACCACGGAACGACTCCCCTGCCTCTCACCGAAGTCTGACTCCACCTCCGCACCACTCTCGCCGCTCGCCTTCCCCCCAACGTCGTTCCCCACCGTCCCCGGGAAACTAGCGTGTGCGGCCGATGGAGGTGCGGTCGCCGGATCATCGATAGTGCCAATTCCTCTGCCCATTTTTATGTTAAGGAACCGCCTTGAAGTTTTAGTGGACGGTATTTGCGTCATGGCCTTAGTGGACACTGGTGCCACGGTGTCAGTGATGAGTTCAACTTTCAAGAACCATCTGGGTCGTAAAATAATGTTCGCTTGAGATCGTGCTGTTATATTCCGGGGTGTAGGGGGGGAAATCATTGGTTCCGATTGGTATTTGTTTTGTGAATGTAGTGATCGCTGGCCACATGTTCCGAACTGAATTCACGGTGCTCCCTCGTTCTACGCATGACATCATCCTCGGTATTGACTTTTTGCAACAGTGCGGCGCTACTCTCGACTTCCGCAGTGGTGGCATATCGTTAAGTCCTGGCCTTCGGTCAGCTCTCATAGAAGACTCGCCAGTGGTTGCCCAAGTGTTTTCTGTCTCTGAAGATACCGTCGTTCCAGCAATGTCTGCCATATTCGTTCCCGTTGTGTCCTCGAGCACGATTTCTGAAGCCTTCGATGCTGTGGTGGAACCTTGTTCTCTTAACTGTGCAAAGAAAAGTGTGCTAGTACCCCGCAGCGTCGTCCATGTGACCAAGGGCCATGCCACTCTTTGGACTGTCAATCATTCCAACGAACCTGCAGTATTGCCATGTGGTTTAAAATTTGCTGGCTTTGAAGAACGTTTTTCTGTACCAGTTGCCGCGATCACTGACAATGTGTCTCGTCCAACTAGACGCCGCGATCTGAGCGACTCTCAATTCCTAGCCATGGTCAACAAATCCCTTCCCACTAGCGACCGCCAGGTACTAGTGGCCGTTCTTATGAAGCATGCGGACGTGTTTGACTTTGGTCGCGACCAACCACCGCCGATTCCAGCTTCCCGTACCCATCACATGATCAATACTGGATCTGCACAGCCGATTCGCCAGAAGCAATACCGCGTCTCGCCTTCCAAACGTCAGATAATCGATGAACAAGTCCGTGACATGTTGCACCGCGGCATCATTCAGGAATCTTCAAGCCCGTGGGCTGCTCCAGTGATCCTTGTCAAAAAGAAAGATGGCACTTGGCGATTTTGTGTCGACTACCGCCGGCTTAACATTGTCACAAAGAAGGATGTTTACCCTCTCCCGCGCGTTGATGATGCCATTGACTGCCTCCACTCAGCCTCCTACTTTTCCTCGGTGGATCTACGGTCCGGGTACTGGCAGATCCCGATGCACCCGCAAGACAAAGAGAAGGCAGCATTCGTGACACCTGACGGGTTGTATGAATTTAATGTTATGCCTTTCGGCCTTTGCAACGCTCCTGCCACTTTTGAACGATATACGGATACGCTTTTACGTGGCCTGAAGTGGCAAGTTTGCATGTGTTATCTGGACGATGTTGTTATTTTTGGTAGGACCTTCGCCGAACATAACAGCTGCTTAGCCATTGTCCTAGACTGCATAGAGAGAGCGGGCCTCGTGCTGAACTCGAAGAAGTGTCGCTTCGGTGAACGCCAAATTACTGTGTTTGGTCATCTCGTTGACAAGGATGGCCTCAGACCCGACCCGCAGAAGGTTGAAGCTGTAAGCAGTGTCAAAGAACCCAAATCAGTGAAAGAGCTCAGGAGTTTTCTAGGACTTTGTTCATATTTTCGGCGTTTCGTTCCCAAGTTTTCTGATTTAGCCTACCCGCTTACAAGTCTCCTGCAGAAAGACACCCCTTTCCACTGGACTCCCGAATGCGACTCCGCGTTTCGGCAGCTCAAGTTTCTCCTCACCTCGCGGCCAATATTGCGTCATTTCTGCCCGACAGCACCGACTGAACTCCACACTGACGCCAGCGGCATCGGCGTGGGTGCTGTGCTTATCCAACGCCATGAGGCCAATCAACACGTTGTCGCTTATGCAAGTCGCACCCTCAGCAAGTCGGAACGCAATTACACTGTAACAGAGCAAGAGTGTCTCGCCGTTGTTTTCGGCGTACAACGGTTTCGTTCGTACCTTTATGGACGTGCTTTTACAGTCGTCACAGACCATCACTCTCTGTGCTGGCTGGTCAATCTACGCGACCCCTGCGGTCGGTTGGCCCGCTAGGCGTTACGCCTCCAAGAGTTTAACTTCAAAGTGTCTTACAAAAGTGGCCGCCAACACGCCGACGCAGATTGCCTCTCGCGGCTGCCGCTCACGGTTACTACTTCCGATGATGAAAACTTCGATGACTATCTCGCTGCCGTTTCCCAAGAGTTTCCAGATCTTGGCTCTTTCCAGATGGAACAACGCAAGGATCAGCATTTGGCGCCGCTTTTTGCCGAAGCCCGTGACCCGACATCCGCAAGCCCTTTCTGCGTTCGCGACGGTTTACTCTACAGAACGAATTACACGCCTGGAGGTGCGCGCTTTCTCCTCGTCGTTCCGGCTACTCTGTACTCCTCTGTTCTGCAGGCAATGCACGATGACGTCACGGCTGGGCACTTGGGGTTTGCCAGGACCCTTAACCGCATCAAAGAACGTTTTTACTGGCCAAAAATGCGTCACATGGTTCAGCGCTACGTGGCCACCTGCGTGCAGTGTCAGCGGTTCAAGCTTCCTACGACTTCTCCGCCTGGACGCCTGCATCCTTTGCCACCTCCAAGCACGCCATATGAACAAGTTGGACTCGACCTGCTCGGCCCGTTTCCCCGCTCGTCCAACGGTAACCGCTGGATTATAGTGTGCGTTGATCACCACACCCGTTACTGTGAGACCGCCGCCCTACCTTGCGCCACCGCTGCTGAGGTCTCGCTCTTCCTTCTTCGTGCTGTCATCCTCCGGCATGGACTTCCTCGAGTTGTTATCAGTGACCGCGGTCGCCAGTTTACGGCAGACGTTGTGGAAGAGCTTCTGCGTCTTAGTTCATGCCATTTTCGCCACTCGACGCCGTACCACCCCCAGACTAATGGACTGGTTGAACGTACCAATCGGACACTCACGACCATGCTGGCCATGTATGTCGATTCCCGCCATAAGAACTGGGACGACGTGCTTCCCTTCATTACATACGCCTATAACACGTCGAGGCATGAAATAACTGGTTACAGCCCATTCTTCCTTCTTTATGCCCGTCCGCCTCGAAGCTCCCTCGACAGCATCTTACCTTTCTCTCTCGACACCGAGCCTTCTATTGCCAACACTCTATGTCGCGCTGAAGAAGCCCGTCGGATTGCCCGGATACGCACCTTGGCATCACAGCATCGCTCTAAGCAGCGTTATGACCACCGGCGCAAGGATGTCTCCTACCTGCCCGGTGACGTTGTATGGTTGTGGACGCCCCTACGCAAGCGTGGCTTATCAGAAAAGCTGCTATCCCACTACACAGGCCCGTTCATCGTTGTTGCTCGCCTCAATGACCTCAACTATGTCATCTCTCCCCAATCAACGCAAGGACGCCGCTCAAGGACAACCCAGGTCGTGCATGTCGCACGGCTGAAGCCATTCCACTCTCGGGACCCCGATTGATTGACTGGCCCAGAGGGCTTCGTCTGCGAACGGGGAAATGTCACGTGCTGCGCATGGACTCTGAGGAATAAAGAAGACGTGCGGCGGCTGGAAGTAGAAGAGAAAGTCAAGTATCCTGTCGCCGGCGCACCAGGCTCCTCTCGACCTGCCTTGTAAATATTATTTGTAAATAGAACCTGTAACAATATATAGGGCAGGAAACGTTGCCAGGGCTATTTTGGCAGTATGCTTGAAGAAAACAGACGTCGTGAAGAAACAATGTACCTTTCTTGAAGTTTACGCTGAGGACAGGACTTCGTCTGAAGAAACCGAGCTGCGGGCAGTGTCTCATCATACATACCGCCACATGCCGCCACATGACATTTAATACATATATAAAAGTATGTTATACATGCCTTCCAGAGAGCGTAAGTGGAGAATACCGCTCATTGCTGGAAAACATCGTTTGTACTGCGGACCAGAGGCAAAATATGTTCAACCGCTGCCAGCGGCAACAACACAACTAAAAAAAACAGACGATTTGTTTTGCTTTTGCTGCAATTTTGGAGGCAAACGTACTCCTTTGTTCCTTCAAAGCTACGAGTTTTGTAGCGGTATTCGTAGATAACCTGGTTATTTATTATTGCTTTGTCTTTCGGGTTTGGGTTGAAGGGTAAGCAAGAGCAAATTTGTGGCGGTGCTTTGTAGGCAAAGTGTAATGATGAGCTCTTTTGCACCTGCTGTGGTGGCCTTGCGGGCAAAAGCCGTAATTAGAGGAATAACCGGAGTGTGTTCAATTTATAGCTCAGATTTTGCTGTTCTATCCTCCGCAAATTGCGCAATAATAATAAGGTTTCAACCACAGCGCGTGAGTTCCTTGATGCAGAAAAAAAAACAGCGGAATCTTTTACTCAGGTCCTTCTCCTATAGCCACGCCGACCTCATCAACAGGCATCATATGTCTAATATGTGGCTTAGCTTTGGAGTGAATCGACTGCGTCGCAGCTCCCTGGTAATTCGAACCTATCAACTGTCGGCACTGAGGAATCAAGGGTGCTTATAAACTTGACACTCCTGAAACCTCATCGTCAAAGCTTTTTCCCAGGTTATGTTCACGTGGCCGTCTCAGTGTCGTTCCAAAAGCGGCCCTCGAACGTATCAAGACTATGCATGAGAAACCGCGGCCAAGGTCACGACTGCAACCGCTTGCTCCTTAGATCTGACCGTAATTTATGTAAATTCAGCCTTGTTTTTGTTCAAGACAATGTTTATCGACCATAATATGTATGAAATCTGCAGTTCGAGGCCCTGTTTCAGGTTTCCTATTATCGAAGCTACCACGATGACCCTGTTTACGACCCATTGCTGGCCTTCAGGGCGTGCGTTCAGGAAGATAGCCTCCTAGTGGTTAGGGATTGCGGTTAGAACAGAGAATACAGCCTTGTTTCTCTGGCATGCCTTTAGAATGTGGTAGGGATCTGCAGTTTCTCAACAATGCTGGCATTCTAGCCTGTAAAGTACTCGGCACCAGATTTCATGTGATTTGGGGTGTGAAAGGTGTTAGTTCTATCCTACCTCATGTTATTTCTTCGTTCTTTCGTAAATCTTGGAAGAGGTATGGTAGTTTTCACCGTTCTAGCTCCTAGATTTCTGGGGTTTCAACAAATGTGTAGACTGACACATCGTAGTTTTGATAATTCTCCGACAGTGCTGGGCTAGTAATTCTTGGGTGAGGTGGAAATTTCGCTGCCCTGTATTCCTTGGCGTTCAGGGGACCATAATATGAATGGTCATTCAAAGCTTGTAAGCATGAGGAAACGAGCGGCATGCTAACAGGCTCAGCTCTGATGTAGATTCTACATGCGGTTTGAGAGTCTAGGACACCACTGCCTGAGAATACACCTATTTGGCGAAAGCTATGACTGCTACCAAGAGATTTACAACATGCCTCGTTTTGATCGATGCGCAGCCTGTTAGTCTATACCCTAGATCGGCAACTCCTTAATCTAGTTGGCACCTTGAGTGGCGCGGGGGGGGGAGGGGGGGAGTTTAAATAGCAATAGAATTGGGCGAGTACATCGCAGCGACGACGGCGGAGATTGTGCTAATGGTAACAGGTTTCAGGCCTGCCGGAAAAGCAGAGTAATTGATTGATTCAGCTTTGTGAACCATTTCAAAGATCATAATATGATCTTTTGCTCAGTCTGCACGTCATTCCCTTGTAAAGAATACAATCCTACATTGATATTGATTTTTGTTTTCAGCATGTATCTCTTATTTTAATTTTGCTTCAACCATTAACAACAGTAAATTCCTTCAGATTCTTTGGGCTTAGCTAACGCCGGATATATTCCTGTAACAAATCTTGCAATGGCGGTGCACCGAATGAAACGAAAAAAAATATGTCATCAAAAATTTCGGCTGCTGCTCCTTTCTTTATGTTCTTTCCACTAATACTTAGACCTTTATTCTTATGTTGAATTTATTTCGCGTTTATCTTAGTTTAGACTGCTCCCATGGTAACGTTGTGTCACGTAGCAAGCTCTCTTGTTAGGTTCAGCATCGACCTAAACAGTGTGAGGAAACGATCCTCGAAAGCGAGATAATTTAGTGGAAACTGCAAATAATTCTGTATGTAGTTGTCACTTCAGTTAGAATGTGCCCAAGGGCAATGACCTGACCATGGGTAACAGACTGGGTAACGATACCCCGCAGTGAACAAATTGCGAACGTGTACAGTGTCGAAGACTTGCGTTCGCGTCGAGACCTTCGAGGCTGAGGAGTGAAGGTGGTTAAGTAGGTTGAGACCGTCAAGTGGGATCCGCTAAACTTGAATTCAATGAGTGTTATGAGCCACAAGACAATGCTGACCCTTACCTATCATGAAGATGCAACTTTATCATAACGAAGTCTGAATGGGCTTCAAACTGTCGCTGCGAATCACGATACGGGATAGGTTGCATGGCGACTGCAGACAGAAGTGTTTCTGACATAGCAACCAGTAGCGTAAATAGTGGGTAAGCGTAACAGGCTACTTCAAAGCAGAACATCTACGACAATAAACAGCAGCATTTGCGAATTCAGAGCAATATACGCCACCTTCCACAGCGTGATAAATACTGCAGGAAACTTGCTATTCGAGGTACGCCGTTGAAGTGCCCGTGGCGCATTATAATGCTGCAGAGAATGACAGCGCCCGTTGTTGCCGTCACGCAGCATAACGAACATCCAAAAGCGGCGAATCTGTTGTGGCTGTTGCAAAAAGGTGCGTGGCGGGCTATAAATCACGACAGTGCACGTTGAATCAAATGCGTTTCAGCACAATCTACGACATTCGTATCGGTGGGTCACTATCTGGCTCACCTTAACCGCGTAAAGAGCCTGTGATACTGAAACTACTCCAGCCAACAAAATTCAAGATATGAACGGGATCTAAAAACTTAAAAAAACGGCAGTGTAACCAAAGCTCTGTGCCGCTTGTTGTTGAACAAACGTTACACCTATCCTATTTTATTTCATAGCTCGCTACGCTCTCACTAACTTAAGCTGAACCCCTTTCGTTAGCCTCCAGGGTTGTGCCCAATACGTGACCAGCGGTAATTTACAAGTGTTGCATACTTTTCTCTTGAGGGATATTGGTAAATTGTCATTCATGCTCTGAGAGAGCCTGCCATATGCACTCCACGCCATTCTTATTCTTTTAGTTATTTACCTCTCATGATCCGCATCAGCGGTCACTACTTGGCCCTAGTAGACGTATTTTCTCACCACTTCCAGCATCTCGCTACCAACTGTGCACTGCAGTTCTCTTGCTAGACTGTTGAACATTACTTTGGTTTTCTGCATGTTAATTTTTAGACCCTCCGTTCTGCTCCGCCCCTCTAAATTATTGATCATGATTTGCAGTTCATCACCTAAGTGACTCAGCAAGGTAATGTCATCAGCGAATCGTAAATTAATTGGGTATTCTTCATTAAGTCTTATTCCCAAGTGTACCTAATTCAGGCCTTGGAGTAGCTCCTGCAAAGAGGCTATGAATAACATTGTAAACTTCGTGTCACCCTTCCTGACGCCCTTTTTATTGAAATTTTATTGCTCTCTTTATGGAGGACTATGGTGCTGTCCAGCTGCTATAAATATCTTTCAGTACTCTCAGGTAAAATCCTTCTACACCCTACTACACGCTTATTCCTCAATGCCTTCATGACTCCTGTGGTTTCCAGTGAACCAAATGCTTTCTCGTAATCAATTAATTTTATCATACGGGTTGGTTATAATCTGCGAATTTTTCTATCACCTCGTTGATAGCCTGCCTGATGGTTTGGTTGATTGAATTCTAAGAATATTGTCGCCGACAAACGTAGGGCGGCACGAAAAGGGGCTTTTTTATTCCGAAGGCCAGAACCCAGCAGCGCGCGTACGAACGGGGACGTCCTCTTCTTCGCTCCCACACGAGCCCAGTAATGCCGCTCGGCCGCATGGCGGCGCTCGCAGAATGTGAGCAGTGTGGCATTGCCCCCCTCCTTTCAAGCGGCATCGCCTCGATGCCTCCGGCAAGGGGAATAGAGTGTGGAGACACCGAAAGTGCGATGGCGTGTGGTGGCAGCACTGAATGTGAACTCCGGGAGGGGCTAACGGGCGTAATACGGTTTCATGCGGGACACGTGGACGACTTCAGACTTGGGCGGGCGAGAAGACCGGACAACTCCTTGCGGGCACACTTCATAGTTCACATCGCTGAGTTGACGTAGCACCTCGTAGGTGCCGAAGTAGCGCCGCAGAAGCTTTTCAGAGCGACCGCGCACACGTATAGGGCTCCATACCCAGACGAGCTAGCCGGGTTGGTAAATCACCTCCCTGTGGCGGAGGGTGTAACGCCGGGCGTCAGTTGTCTGCTGGTGGCGAATGCGTTGTCGAGCAAGGTGGCGAGCGGCTTCTGCATCGCGAACGAATTGGTCAGCGCCTGGGACAGGCGAGGGGGTACAATCCGGGAGCAGCATGGCGTCAAGCATGGTCAGGGCATCTCGGCCATACACCAAACGGAAGGGGGTGAAGCGCGTCTTTTCTTGGAGGGCGGTGTTGTACGCAAACGTGATGTAGGGAAGTATTTCGTCCCAGTTGCGATGGTCAGCGTCGACATACATAGACATCATATCTGTGATGGTCTTGTTCAGCCTCTCAGTAAGTCCATTCGTTTGAGGATGGTAAGCAGTCGTTTTTCTATGACTGGTGCCGCTAAGACGGAGGACCTCGTGTGTAAGAGCCGACGTAAACGCGGTTCCCCGGTCAGTTATTACAACCACGGGGGCGCCGTGGCGAAGCACGATGTGGTGAACAAAGAACTGTGCAATTTCAGCAGCGGTGCCACGAGGAAGAGCCTTGGTTTCACAATAGCGGCTTAGGTAGTCCGTGGCAACAACAATATACCGGTTTCCCATGGAGGACACCGGGAATGGGCCCAGTAAGTCCATGCCGACTTGTTGGAATGGAATTTTCTGTGGATCAATTGGCTTCAGAAGGCCGGCCGGTTTTGTCGGTGGTACCTTCCGTCGTTGACACTGACGGCAGGTTCGAACGTAGCATTGGATGACCGCAGCAAGCCGTGGCCAGTAGTACTTGTGGCGGAGGCGTCCCAATGTTCTGGAAAAACCGAGGTGGCCCGGAGAAAGGTCGTCGTGGCTTGCAGCGAGAACTTCCTTACGAAGCACGGTTGGGACAACGAGGAGATACGCAGTGTCGGGCGGATCGTAGTTTTTCTTGTAGAGGACTCCATCTATTAAGCAAAACGACGAAAGTCCGCACGAGAAGAGTCTGGGCGGAGTCGGAGCGGTTCCTTCGAGGTACTCGATTAGAGGCAGCAGTTCGCAGTCGGCCCTCTGGTGGTGGGCAAGGTCGGATGTGGTGACAGCGCCGAGGAAAGCAGAATCGTCGTCGGACTCATCTGGTGGGCACGGAAGAGGAGCTCGGGAGAGACAGTCTGTATCGCTATGTTGCCGACCCGACTTATACACGATGGTGACGTCGAACTCTTGGAACCGAAGGCTCCACCGTGCAAGTCGCCCCGATGGATCTTTGAGGTTCGCAAGCCAGCACAAGGAGTGATGATCGCTGACGACTCGATACGGGCGGCCGTACAGGTATGGACGAAATTTTGTGATTGCCCACACAACAGCGAGACGGTCCTTTTCCGTTGTGGAATAATTCACTTCGGAACGGGACAAAGTGCGACTTGCGTATGCAATCACGCGTTCCACACCGTCTTGCCACTGCACAGTCACCGCACCGAGGCCCACATTGCTGGCATCTGTGTGCAGTTCCGTGTCGGCCTGCTCGTCGAAGTGGGCAAGGATAGGCGTAGATTGGAGGCGGGCCTTAAGCTCTATGAAAGCTTTTTCCTGATCTTGGCCCCAGAAAAAGGGTTCGGAGTCTTTTGTCAGGCGAGTCAGCGCCTCTGCGAGCTTGGAGAAGTTTTGAACGAACCTCCGATAATAGGCACAAAGCCCAAGGAAACGCCGCAAGCTTCGTTTATCTGTTGGCTGGGGAAATGCAGCAACGGCGGCGGTCTTTTCTGGGTCGGGGCTAACGCCCTGAGCGCTCACAACGTGGCCAAGAAACTTGAGCTCCCGAAATGCGAAGTGGCACTTTTCAGGCTTGAGAGACAGACCCGCAGAACGAATTGCTTCGAAGACGGCACGGCACGCAAACGTTTCAGGTGCTCCTCGAACGTGTCGGAGAAAATCACGACGTCGTCGAGATAGACAAGGCAGGACTGCCACTTCAGGTCAGTTAGTATGGTGTCCATCATACTTTGGAACGTCGCAGGGGCTGAACACAAGCCGAAAGGAAGCACCTTAAATTCGTACAGTCCGTCAGGAGTAACGAAGGCGGTCTTTTCTCGGTCATGTTCGTCGACCTCGATTTGCCAATAACCGCTACGAAGGTCGAGTGACGAAAAGTAGGTAGCATGGCGGAGGCGGTCTAATGAGTCATCAATGCGCGGCAGTAGATAGACATCTTTTTTGGTAACGTTATTGAGACGTCTATAATCTACACAAAACCGTAGGCTGCCGTCCTTCTTTGCGACGAGAACAACAGGTGACGCCCAGGGGCTCGTCGATGGTTGTAGGACGTCGTCGTGGAGCATTTCGGCAACATGGCGGCGGATAGCATCGCGCTCCTTCGACGAAATACGATAAGGACGCTGACATAGCGGTCTCTGGTCACTGTCGACGATAATACGGTGCTTAGTTATTGGCGTCTGGCGAACCTTGGATGTTGATGCAAAACAGTCGCGGAAAGAGTCAATAAGGCTTTCCACGCGGCGTTTCTGATTGGTCAGAAGGTCAGGGTTCACGTCGGTCCTAATGGCTGTTGCAGTGTCCTGTTCAGCTATTTCGGGGGCCGTTGTTGATAAGGCACATTGGCCGGCATGCTCGCCAAGTTCTTCAAAATGGGCAATCACCGTGTATTTCGTCAAATGTTGGGGTTCACAACTAAAGTTCGTCACTAAGAGCGTGGTACGCGCGTGAACAAGGTCGACAAGGGCGCGAGCAACGCAAACTTGCCGAGACAGTAGCAGCGACATATTCGCTTCGGCAATGCCCCGAGTACCGGAGCTGGTATCACACTGGACTGTGACAAACTTGCTTGCTCTCGGCGGTATCGTTCTGTGGTCATCAGAGATGCGTAATGGTGCTCTGTGCGGCTCGGGGTCGGTATCAACGGCTCGCTGTGTCGAAAACGATACCAATTGCTCGTGCAGGTTGATGACCGCCCCATACTCTTTAAGGAAGTCCATGCCGAGAATCAGTTCTTTAGAGCACTCTCGTAGCACGGCGAAGGAGCCAGTGAAAGTTGCACCGCGGATCTTTATACAGCTGGTGCAGACGCCAACCGGCGTTACCACATGGCAACCAGCTGTGCGTATCTGCGGCCCATGCCAAGGTGTTAGAACCTTTCTGAGGGTTGCGGCTAGGTTACTACTCATGACAGAAAAGTCGGCTCCGGTATCGACGAGTGCAGATACGTCATAGCCATCGGCGGCAACAAGAATTTCGGCGGCGGAAACAATTGTTTGACAATTTGTCGGCGAGGTTTTTGGTGTCGTCGTCGATGGGGTCGTCGCTGAGGTCGTCGGTGGGGTCGGCGGTGGGATCGTCTTTAAGGTCGGCGGGTGGGGTCGTCGCATAAAATCGTCGGATGGAGGCTATTCACTGTCTGCGGCAGCGGCGGTCCTACCCCCAGAGGACGCCGTCTTCAGTTTTCCCGGCGGGGAGACGTGCCTCTGAATTGGCCAGATGATGGTGCATGACTGAGTGGAGGAACACGTCTTGGAGACGGAGACCTAGACTGGCGTCGTGGAGGCGTTGAGGGCAACACATTATCGGCCAGGTACTGCTCAATGTCTCGCGGTCTCTCACCATAGCGCGGTCGAGGTGCGCTCGGTGGAAATCCTCTTAATCCCATCCGCCGGTAGGGGCAGTTGCGGAGGATATGACCGGGCTCCCCGCAGTGGTAGCATAGTGGCCGGTTGTTGGGTGTGCGCCACACGTCAGCTTTTCTAACAGGGCGCGGGTCACGCAGCTCGGCGGAGGGAAAGTACCCCTGCGTTTGTTCGGCAGCAGGGCGGAACGCATGTGGAACTGGCGCAGGTCTCCGCAGAGCTTCACTGTAGCTCATGATGTACGGCTCCGGCTGCGGTGTTCGTAGAGCTTTGTTGTAGCTGCTGGCGTACGGCTCCGGCTGTGGTGCCGGTGGTGGCTGGACTGCTCGCCGAATTTCCTCGCGGACGGCATCGACTACAGCTGCAACACTGGCAGGTGGAGCATCTAAGCGGAGGTTGCGCAGTTCTTCGCGAACTACACTCCGCACAAGCTCCCGAAGAGCCTCGTCCCCAGCGACTGGCAGGGACGCACAATAGTTGCTGGCCGCAAAACCTCCCGGACGACCGTACTGCGCATTGCGTTCCGGTAAGGAACGTTCCATGCCTGTGGCTTCTTTAGCGAAGTCAGCGACGGTTCTTGGTGGGTCGCGTATGAGGCCAGCGAAGAGCTGCTCCTTCACACCACGCATGAGGTGGCACACCTTGGTAGCCTCTGGCATGGCAGGGTCAGCCCGATTGAAAAGACGTGCCATGTCTTCAATAAACATAGCGACGCTTTCGTTCGCCTGCTGTGACCTGGTGCGAAGGGCGAGTTCGGCATTTTCCTTGCGTGCGTTTGTGCTGAAGGTAGCCAGCAACTGACGGCGGAACGCTTCCCAGTTCGTAAAGGATGCCTCACGGTTTTCGAACCATGTCTTCGCAGAGTCTTGGAACGAGAAATAGACGTTTCGTAGTTTTCGGTCGTCGTCCCACTGGTTAAAAGTGGCCACACGGTCAAAGCTGGACAACCAGTCCTCGACATCCTCAAACCGGTCGCCGTGGAAGGATGGTGGTGAGCGAGGGGTGAGAACTACAACGGTCGGGACAGTGCCGGAAGGCTGGCCTGTCTGACTGCCTGTAGTAGACGTCATGGTACGCACCGGCCTCGTCAGTGGCTGACACTCAGGTTGCAGGCCTCGCAGGCGGCGGCTCGCTTTGTGGACGGGTGTTGTGTCCAAGCGTCGCTGATCAGCGTCAGAGTTGCCCTCGGGGTGAGCGTTCATGGAACGACACCCAGCACCTCCACCAAAATGTCGCCGACAAACGTAGGGCGGCACGAAAAGGGGCTTTTTTAATCCGAAGGCCAGAACCCAGCAGCGCGCGTTCGAACGGGGACGTCCTCTTCTTCGCTCCCACACGAGCCCAGTAATGCCGCTCGGCCGCATGGCGGCGCTCGCAGAATGTGAGCAGTGTGGCAATATTCTGACTCTATTAGCGATACCTTATAGGAAACGGACTGTAAGCTGATCGGTCTGAAATTTTTCAAGTCCTTGACGTCCCCTTTCCTATGGATTAAGATGATGTAAGCGTTCTTCCAAACTTCTGGTACGCTCGAGGTCATTAGGCATTACGTACAGAGAGTGGATTATTTTCAAGCACAATCTCCCGTCCCTCCTTCAACACATCTGCTGTTACCTAATTTTCAGCAGCTGCTGTCCTCTTTTGCATTGTTCCAAGGCTTTCTTTACTCCCTCTTTCGTTGCTGACGGGACGACCCATTGCTGTACGCTACCGTTTCATAAACGCTTTGAATACATAGGTTAATGTATATACTTGTGGATAACTCTCCGGCTACTTTAACTCTTTTATCATTAGTGCTAATGAAATTCGTCTCTTTGTCACTTACCGCATAAGTCTAGTGTCTACCTTAGCCTAGTTTCCGCTTCCACAGCTACAATAGTCCACCATAAAGATACCTATAAAATATTGTAGATAGAGACCGCAGATGCGGGTCACAAAAAAGAAATAACTAGAAAAATAAGAGTGGCGCGGAGCGCATTAGGTGCTTTCATCATCTGCTGAATGGCAGGCTAAACAGAGTTCAATTTAAATTAAGGACAACGTAACGCACAGAGCTACGAAAAGGAAAATGACAGGGTGTGAAGTTAAGAGACAGGAGGAGGGCAAAATGGGTCAAGGAACAAGCAACGAATAATGATATCCTAGTTGAAATCAAGAATACATGGGCTTGGGCAGGGCAAGTAATGCGAAAGCAAAATACCCGATGTTCATTAAGGGTAACGGAATGAATATCGAGGGAATGAGAGCTAGCAGAAAGCAACAGAAAGTTAGGTGGGCAGTTGAAATAAGGAAATTTTAGGGGATAAGGAAGCCGCAACTGGTACACGATATGAATAATAAGAGCGATATGAGGGAGGCTTCTCTCCTACAGTCGGCGTAATCAGGGTGATCATGATAATGATATGCTAGTATACATATGAGTTAATTGTCGTCTTCTAACTACTCGACTTCATTGACACCTGCCCTGCTACTAAGTTTGGTTATCTCATTGTACGTTTGTGATGCGCAAAGGTAAGTTTACAAGCCAAGAAACTGCAAAGTAGCAAAAAGTACAAACGAATCTAGCGATGCCGATGATAGCAGGCGCATCAAAACCATCATTGTAGGAAGCTGGCACTATCAAGCGCGCCTTATAACGAACTGAAGTTGTCGTCTTTCATACAGGTCTTGCCAAGGCCCCGCAAACGGCTGTAGACGTCGTCATGCTGTTCAGGGAACAGGACAATATGTGCTAATAGCCCGTCGTTAGTTGGCGCATCGGCATTCCGGGTGGCGTACTTTCTCCTTCCCTTCCTGCAGGTGCTTGGACTAGCCTGTCTCTAACGGGCGCATAATTTTCGATCAAGTCGTAGTTTCGAAGTAACGTATTTAAATTGTTGGTGTGGTAGTTGCTCCATAATGGAACCAGCAAATGTCTGCTGGTTTGGTGATCACTCAACCTCAAATAAAAATCAAGGAGCTGAATGAAATAACTATGTGGATACCTGAGCTAACATATTTTGTGTGCAAGCTTCTGGAAAAATAAATAACGGTGCAGAACTTTAATCAGCGCCGCTTAAGACTAGCCATACCATCTGCTTGACAGTACAATCCAATGCCATCAGAAGGTGCTGGCAAGGATACTCTGAAATTAGGCTGTTTTTGATGTAAAAGTTAGGACTCCGACTGTCTCTGCTTCTTAAGAGAAGCCCGTCATATTTGCGTCCCAGTAACTTGCAGCCCTGCTCAGCCTAGTGTCATCCTGCCAGGGCCACAACATATTCATCAGCCTAGCATGTAAAGCAATGCAAGTAACTCGAAAGACGGGATAACAGCCAAGTTATATAAGACACACTGTCTGCCGTGCTCACATTGTATCATGTACAGACTAGTCACAAGTACGCAGCCCACGTGATTTGCTCTGTGGCCATGCAGGCTGGCTCGTTTCCCATTGTAAGTTTTCTTGATCTTTCCAAAGCGAAAACTCTTGTTTTCTGCTTTCCGAGGTTACGACTTCTTAGTTTGCTAGAAAGTTGCTACGACGCTTCACGACTTTGAAAGAAAGAACTTCGCCTGCGTTTTTTACATAAAGTTTATAGGAGGTAGCTGAACTCCGAATCGCTGATCACATGAAGCCCCGTGTCTTTGTGGTATCGCTTCCAATGTCGCACAGGTGCGCTCCTGGCGTGGACTTCAGCTACGAAGCTATAGACGGGCGTGTGCATACATTTTGTCGCTCTGCCGCATAGCGTCACTGTCGCCCGTACCTCAATTATATTCCGCAACTCTGCGACAAGAGTAGCCGCCAGGGACTGCCATCCCGTCGCAGTTTTCTGCCTCCAATGATACGGCAACCAAAGTTTTGCTGAGGACTGACAACCGCCGTTATGGACGTAATAAGAACGTTTTTATTTTAACCATGAGCGCTCTACACAGTCCTCGGGCCATTATTCACCATTTTTCAAACATGTGGTCATAGAAACGTTGTTTTACGCAGCAACTGCAGCTGTAGTGCACGTAATAATAATAATGATAATAATAATAATAATAATAATAATAATAATAATAATAATAATAATAATAATAATAATAATAATAATAATAATAATAATAATAATAATTGGTTTTTTGGGGAAAGGAAATGGCGATCTGTCCCGTATATCGTTGGACACCTGAACCGCACCGTTAGGGAAGGGATAAACGAGGGAGTGAAAGAAGAAAAAAAGAGGTGCCCGTAGCAGAGGGCTCCAGAAAAATTTCGACCACCTGGGGATCCTTAACGTGCACTGACATCGCACAGCACTCAGACGCCTTAGCGTTTTGCCTCCATAAAAACGCAACCGTAGGGGAAAACGTTTAGTTTTAAACGTGGGGACATAGCTTTGCAACATTTGCTTCTGTGACTTTTGCACCTGGCTAGAGCAGCATTTGGTCACAGAGCAGTGACTGCAATCCAGAGAGCAGAATGACAGCGAAAATGGCGTGTAAACAAAACCCTTTATTTGGGCCGACTTCCGCCCACAATGGACTTAATCGCTCGGTGGCGGGGTAGCAGCAAGCGCGCTCTCCGGTCGTCGAACAGAATGCTCGCCGCTCTCGGAAGTGTTGAATTTAAAGCTGACAGTGAACTTTCGAGATGCGGCTTGCAAAGTTACTACAACATTCTAGAACAACGTAGAATTGGTTCCGCCTGGACGCAAGCAATCGAGATAAACCTGATCGAGACTGCATCGCAAACAAAGCGATAAAGCGGCGAGCCGGCAGCTTCCAAAAATGAACAAACACTACAAAGGATCGCAGCAATATTGCAAAACCTTGTCGCCTTGAAGATAAGTCTGTAAAATCTTCTGCCTTTCAACGCTTCCCGACCTATGCAGCTAACTATAAATTGGGGGGCGAATGCGGTAAGCAGTAGCTTGGATGAAAAATATGAATTTAGAACACAGGGGGACATTTCCCAGCTAGTTGTCCATGCAAGCATCCTATTCCCGATTAAAAATGTATACAGTTCGTCAAGCAAATTCTGTAGAGACCCTTAAGACTGCTTATGTGCTGAAATGTGAAAACCTTAGTGTCCCTGGATGTACTGATTACGCGTAGTGTTTGTACTTGCATTATAGTTCTGTTCTAAGAGGTTATGTGTCTGCGTTGTGGTTCTGCACCACAGAGCAAACGTCCGCACTCTCTCGCTGCACGGTGGTGACTTTGGCCGACTTTGCGTGTCGTGGACGCATGAAGTAGGCGTTTAGTTTTTTCGACGCCCATACACACACACGCGCGCCTTTCACACCAGCCGGAACGCTGTACGACCAAGAACAAACGCTTGCATCACAGTTTTGATACGAAAGTCTCTGAAGGCATAAATTTGAAGTACTGACAAAAGGCAGGGAGAATTGGACCGACCGACCGACCGACCGACCGACCGACCGACCGACCGACCGACCGACCGACCGATGGACGGACGGACGGACGGACGGACGGACGGACGGACGGACGGACGGACGGACAGACAGACAGACAGACAGACTGAAAATCTTTCCGCAAATCAGTTTTAAGCCCTACTGGGTCCCTGGACCACTGCGAGGCCCGGCACTGCATCATGTTGGGAAATTACTTCGGCAGCCCGAGTCACCGCAGCAAGCTGCGATGTCTGGTCTGCCGACGGGAGCAAGACCTCTCAGTCCTCCAGGTTCGAGAGGGCGGGCGATCCCTGCCGGGGAGGGTCAGCAAGGCAGCCGAAAAAGGTGTGGGAGAGTGTGGCGTGACGGTCAACACATAGGGGGGATGCAGGGGATGTGCCACAATAGTACGATTACAGCTGAGTGGATCACAGACAGCGGGTCTGGGGTCGTCTGAACAGATCTGTTGGGAGTGTGTAAGAGAGTGATGAGGAGGGGTTAAGCCCGACGGTCCAAAAGGAGTACTTGCCTAAGCCCTGCAAAGGTGTGCGTCCGCTCTGTCGACAATCCTGGGTCGACACTGTCCTGAGCCCGGCAAATATAACGCCAGCCTCGTTTCCACGGTTCCCTGAGTGAGCCGGCACCCCCTGGAGCTACAGCCTGCGCGGCAAATTTCGTGTAGGGGTGTTCAACAATTGCCAGGACACATGTTAGAGGCCTTTACCTTGCAGTGGGCGTAGTCAGACTGAAGATGACAAGTTATGATGCATATGTCGCCGCTTCGAATCAGTCTCGCAAGCTAGCCTCCAGCTTGACTAGCACATGTAAGCTACATACAACGAGAAATCATATAACACCACCCTGGAACGATGTACAACAAACGATTGTGTTATCATTTTGGTATAAATGTTGGGAAAAGTGTCGCCACATGGAGGTCGCCAGTGGCGGGTATGTATAGGTGTATGATTGTATGATTATGTGTATGATCTTAAGTGACGGTGCTTGGCTTGCTGTGTGTCTCATACGGCTGCTTGATGACGTATTGCTATTTTTCTTGCCAAAGCTAATACGTTCTGTACCATCTGTACCATTGCACAATCTGTACTACTCCACGGTAAAACCTCTAGCCCTCCTAAACATATTTCATGAGAACAACACATCACAGGTAGAAAACTAAGCAATAATCGGCGTACGATTCTTTGAGTGTACTTAGTTTGCCACGTCACGAACGATCGAGGTGTGTAATTGGAGAGCACCGAGTGCCCGCCACGATATGGAACCAAATAAATGAAAGCGCTTCTTCTTGACTGGAATGCATGCTTGAACAGCATAGACGTAGGCTGGATAAAAAATTTGCGTCTTGTATATGGGTGTTTTAGTACGCGCCGGCATTTTCAAGTGTGACGGACTATGCGCTATTGGAGAGTTAAATGCTCAAAATCGGCTGATAGTTTTGATCGCAGACAACAAAGAATCTCATTCATACCGTAGTTTAAGCGCAAATCACCTCTAAAGCGTTGAAAAAACCAGTGCATAAAGCGAAAGGTGTGCACTGGCCAGCGTGCTGACACGTGATACCACGACTGGCACTTATGCTATTAAACCATCGGCACAGGGTTAAAAAGTAAAATACCAGAAGATGAAACGTATCTGGTTCCCGCAGGCAGCGTAGCATCCTTGCACAGAGCGCAATTATTATTATCAATTATTGTTGAGTAACACGAAAAGCTTCTTCATGCAATCATGTTGAAAAATACGAAGTGTTCTCGTACGCTATGCCCCCAAGGTAGCATACTCGGTAGTAGCCGAGGAGACAGATGTTGCCAAGGTGCCCATGTGCAGTGGAAAAAAAGGGTAGGATAGGATAAGGTACTAATAAACCTCAATTTTAATGAATACAGGCGATCACACCTTTACTCCAAATCAAGGAGGATGTGTTTTCGGATGTGCCAGGCAAAACGGTGGTCATAAGTTCCAAGTTAGATGTCTATACAGATAGAGTCAATGTATCTTTTTGTTGTCGTGGTTGTGGTTGTGTGCTTATACAAGGGAGTGTGTTGCGAACATTAAGATATATACTAAGGACACCGTACGGACAACGGCGGTGGTGGGTTAATATTCCGTAAATGCGATTTCGTGTGCTGTGTCAGTGGTGTGCTTTTGGTGTATGCTTGATATCTGCGGTGTGTTGTGTGCTGGGTCTGGAATCGCCACAAAAGATAGTCGGTTGGCTGAATGGCTTGAAGATAGAAATGATGAGAGCAGTTTTTCAACGAAAACTCTTGAGAGAGGGGCCCTCGTCACACATAAAAGGGGGTCTAAAATAAAATTGTGAAGGAAAGAGGTTTGAAGAAGACGATGAGGTTGGCGATAATGATGACGTGTATTAACCGAAGAATAAAGAAGATGAAGATATATTCGGTGAGGTGGGTAGAGATGATTGGTGGAAAAGAGAAGAATACGACGACGAATAGGATGACGTGGACCCGCGCCAAGGTTACAGAAGCGAGAGGGAGAGCGAAGCACGGAGGAAAGATCAGAGAAGCAGAGGCTCTGCCAGGACAGGAACACCTCGGCTGAAAGAGAGCAACGCCGGTTACTGCTCCGGTGATATCGAGTTATACGGCGTCACACCGTGGATTTTCTGCCGTTTATGAGACCGTTCCGTGGAGTCAACTAAGGACGCAACCACCTGCTACGGCCAGGGGTGCCTCTAGCTCTGTTGCCACCCATATGGGTGGTGCCCACAACGCCAACAACGCAAGCATCTCCTCCACATTCATTCGCTTGGACCGGGAGCTTGTACGACGCAGCCAACGACGTCGCCAGCGACGCCAGCCTGAGCACTTCGACGACATCTCGACGCCGGCTTCAGGACCCACGCAACACTGCATCAGCACCGAACCGTGGGTTTTGTTAGTTCTGTGTGCTGGTGTTTGTGTCACGTAGGGTGTATTAAATGTACGCCTGTGTGGGTACATCGGTCGCTTAGTCTATTCTTTCGGTCCGAGCGTTCTCCGGGGATCCGGGACTAGCTGGCTATTACTATATCCATAAGTTTTTTTTTTTGTTTTCTGGAAACGTCGCTCGTGTCGAGGAATGATTTGTTTCGGGTGTAGTCAGAGCGCGCAAGAAAACGAATCCCGCACATAGCATCCAGGCCGTTGAAGCCGCTGGGAGTGGCGTCAGGGAAATTGCCGCCAACCTGTTTCGGCTTAGAGGAGATTATTAAGCCTCGAGAGGAATGACGTTTTAAGACGGACGGAGCCCACTGGAGTTGAGCTTGTTTTCACCCTGACACTGTTTGGCGGAATTAAAAGTAAAAAAATTGAAAAAAACAGATTCACTTTATTTAACTAGCGGTATGCTCTACGTAGACTTGTAGATGAAGGAGTGTAGCAAAGACGCGATTCAAATAACGTATTTGCACCGTTTGTGGAATTTGTGGGTTTTTCAGTATAACAGGAGTTTTTCTGTTCAGATCTTTTATAAACATTAAAAATTTTGAGGGTGGGCTTATCACGGTGCTGTTCGTGCAAAAATTCTGATCGGCCAGTGTGTGCATACTGAGGACGAGCAGTGCTTCTCAGTCGGAGCTGCCGCGATCATAGCACCACACACTCTGTGCCCCCCGGCGCTCTATTCGTGCGGTCTCCTTTCCTCTCCGCCACAGCGGGTGTATACACTGAAGGATATTCAATTGAGCTCAGTTCATTTTTTCAGATGATCTGAATTGGTCTCCGGGAAAATAGCTCGTTTTCCGGCTGGACTGTGTGAGCACTGCAAAACCTGTAAGATATCGGTTTCCGCCGATCGCGGTGAGCTGTTCAAAGCTTCCAGCGTCGAGTGAAAGGTGCCGAGCACAGCCCAGAGCAGAGCACAGCTTCACTCTGGGCGAGTAGAAGATCATATACCTACAGGGGTGAAAAGAAATATAGTATCCCCTTTACAAGCACCAGCAATTCATCCCCCCTACCCCCCTCCAAGGTTTCTTAGTGCTTATGATGCTCGGCAGCCAGCTGACCAGAAAGACGAGAGTTCGATCCGGGCCGCGTTTGTCGCATTTTGATGCAGGGGAAATACTGGAGGCCCGTGAGCAGTGCGATGTCATTGTACGTTAAGGAAAGGAACGGAGTACACTTCTAAAAGCCCCCTATGCACATCGCCGCATTCAAAGCTTGTTACAGCTCCGATGCTAATAAACCTTTCTTGAAGCAGCACCCTTCGCATACGCATTAGTTGCGACTCTGCTTTTGTTTATGAACAGCCATTTATAATGTTTTATTTCACTTATTGGATACTGTCCTGTGCTTTGTTACGAAACAGAACAATTTCATAAGCAGCAAACATGTGATCAATATCGGTGACTTACAGCGGAACAGTGCTAGAGAGTGGATGGTAACTGAATAACTGGGAATAAAAATGATATCCTTCGTCCCTCCGTTGCTCTCTTTGCTACTGATGACTAAAGATGTAGTCCTTGATATTTGTGCATGGCTTTTCCTGGGGTTAGTGTTATCAATGGCGAAACGTCGTCATTTGTGACTAAAGGTCTTCGGTAGTCCCTAGTTGACGGAAAATGCCGATCAACTACGGCCATCTTGTTTGAATCAGAACGCGGAGAGCTGGATTGTTTAGTGCTTATTTCAACTGCATAGGGTCGGCATTCGCTATGCAGTTGCGCGCTCACGCAGCCTGGTTAAGGATACTGGAGTCGGTGACTAATAGTTTTGTGTTACCTCCCATCGACATGAAAGAACTAATAAGAACGGTTAGGAGCTTGTCAGCTAGCCAAGCGGCAGAACAAGATACTGTCATAGAAGTGGGTAATAGGTGTCTTTAAAGAGCTTAGGTTATCCACATTATTCAAAGCTGATATTGCTGCTGAATTCAAATAACACAATGTTTTAAATAGTGTTTTGTACCCGAAAACACTAATATTTTAATAACTATGACATAATCAATCCCAATAAGCATTACGTCCAGCCGCTAAAATCGGCGACTGCAAAAGTTATAATACTGACGCAAGTTATAAGACTGCGTCACAGAACAAAAAATTGCCACAGGAGTGGAATTAGATATATCAAATGTTTTTGCCCGGCCGACCGCGCAGTACGGCTAGGTAAAATGGAGGCTTAGTGCTGAAGAGTTAAAGATAAGATGTTATCTCGAGTCACGTTTCAGGACGTGAACATCTTCTTATGAAGAACTTTATTGTAATGCCGCATTTTATATAGACACAATGAGTAGGACCAAAAACATATCCTAAAACAAGTATGTACGCATAGAAACGCATTGTTCATCTCATAACTTTGTCAGACTACTGACCCCAGTAGACCGCTTTCTCAACAGGTGCCCATATAAACGATATCTTTGGCTTGCAGCCACAAAATAGCTCAGATAATAAACGCACTAAAAGGAAGTAATGACCCCTGGCTCTTCGCACTCTTTAGATTACCGATGAGACAAACAAGAGCCGCCACTGAGAACCGGTCAAGATACCGCACTCTTTTCACACTTATGATAGAAGACTTCTAGAATATAATGTGGTCTGTACAAGGCATGAAATATTGATTTTGTTTTTTCTTTCAAGGCAATGATTTGATTTACTTCCGGTTGTCATCATTATATGAAAATGTGGGCGTGAACACGTTTGTGTGATGTTTTTTTATTGTTTAGTTGGCTCACTTTGTTCTTTTCACCTGAAAATGGAATAATTTTTGGTCTGTGAAGAGCACATCATGAGCCACTTGGTCTTTGGCATTCGAACTGTTGTATTTTAACATCTCAAGAATTTTCATTATTAGTGAAACGTTTGTGTCTGTTCGTATGCGAGTGTTCTAAGCTATGCTGTATCTACTGTTTATTCCACATTTTGACCCTTCGCCACCCATAAACAGTACGGAAGCAAACAAATTCCTGAGTTCTCTCTTTGGAAAACGACAAAATAAGGAAACGAGACAAAGAAAGAGCGAACGCAAGTGCGAAATTGCCTATCCTTGAAATGGTAACGTCGCGCAGTAAATGGGTGCTTACGGAAAAACAGAAAAACCTGAATGAGAGAATTTTCAATATCTTAAAATTTGAACAAAACAACGCAAGCACTAAGGCATTCGTGTTTTAAGCCCTAGAATTGGTACCGGAAATTATATAACTATGACACCCGATTGGTCGCAAGATTTCCCAGGGCAACCTATACATAAGAGCACTAAACGCGGGGCGGAGGACTTGCGTTGCCGCAATGCCTGCTGCCAGTCTCTGATTTCGTTGCTAAACATGACGCGGAGAAACTTCCCTCTAATTTGGTATTGTAACCTGCACGAACAAAATCACGTTACCGTCAGTACGCGCATCTGCTCCACGTGGCTAACGATTTTTCATACACCACTCATCGATACTGCGCACCTCCTAATCTCATATAGCTAGTCACCTTCTCCGCAGCTGAAGGCAGAGCGTTATCATCATGTACGGCCTGGGGGCTCAGGTTCCGCTTGGCGCAAAAATGTCTTCAATGCCTTTAGCCTCGCTTTAACCTCCTGCTCGCAAGGCAAATCGTGATGTGACGTGTAGAGGCATCGGGCTGCGTGTGACCATAACAGCGCCATTCATCTGCTCATTGCCTCTTTCTTCTCCCAACAGTGAGAACAACCGAGATCTATTGCCTGAGTACTAGCGCGCTTTCTTTTTGCTCACAATCTCACCGAATATTTACGTCGAATGCATTAGCAGAGTCATAAATACGTACTCTCATGTTAATGTAAAATTATGTGTAGCATGGAAAAAATTGAGACATTTTTTTGGTTCAACCTTCATATTATAATTTGTGGTCGGAGCTCCCAGTATGATCTATTCTATAACTTTTACTTTCTGCATCCTGTTTTCTTTTTTTTTTGAGCTGCCGTTCTGACTATTCTCTAAACTTGGCAATCTCCTAGAAGGAGTTGTAGAGAGAGTGGGAGAGAAATGAACGTAAAGGAAGGGAGGTTGACTAGGCACCGCACAGTATGCTACCCAGCCCTATACACGTGGGAAGGAGAACGGAATGAAACGCCGTGATCCGACGCACGGTGTGCTTGGTATTAAGGACGTTTTCTGCTACTACACCTAAATGTTTCTTGGCGATTCGAAAAGGTTGATATATGAGCACATTTAACGTGTTTCAATGACGTACCTGAGAGAATACGCCTAGAACAAAAAAGACGCGGACTTCGTCAGTGCTGAGTAACAATAGCTACGTTATGCGACTGTCGTTCATGAAGTCTGATCTCGCTGAGAGAATAGTGAGCTAACAGAGAAACCTAAGTTCGTTAAGAAGAAATACAGATCATTGTTAAGGACTGCATCTTGTAGTTCGGAAGTATCTGAATTAAGTACGTTTTTATACCGAATAACAAAAATAGACGGATTCTCCTATTTGCGCACTGCAAGAAAGGCCACTAACGATGTTACAGGAAGGCTTCACAAATGAACATAAAGTGTTTTCGTGTTATATTCTGTACACTTTCACCCATCTTTTTTTTAACCACTCCTTGCTGTACCACACAACCCCAGATGATAGACCCCGAGAAACCTTGCTTATGTGTTCCAAATGGCTTAAGCGCAACTGACAAGCGTCGTATTGCCGGTTAAAAATGAATGGTGCCGTAAAAGTTGGCAGGAAAAAGTACTATAGAAATAACCACGTTTATATCCTTGAATACAAGTCCGTCATAAGGGTGAAGAACTTAAACAACAGCGAAATTTCTGACACGCTATGTGAAAACAACTATGTGACAAGAAAGAAAAAGTGCACACTTGTTTTTTTCTAGAACCACCGAATTTTCAGACATCGCGATCAGCTCGCACGTGAGATCATGGAGACATACCATATAAGAAAATGTCAAAATCTGTGCGTCAGCGAGCCCTGTGTTACCATGGCAGACTGAAATTTATTTTTTAGCCTCCGCATTGCAATGTTATCCTTTTCGATATTGGGTATTTTTGCTAAATTGCTTCTTCCCTAGCGATGAGTGGCACGTGCTGCTTACAATTCCTTTTTCCCTTTGGCTCGGGCTTTCGAGGAGAGACAGCTGCTTATTTTATGTTTGTTTTTTAAAATTAACTTGTAGAAATTGCATTTTTCAGCAATAAGCCCCAGTTGCGAGTTAGCGCTCGTCTGCGTCGTTCCCTTTCCGCCCCTCTTGTTCCTTTTTAGTGTTTTTTTTATCAAGAACACTGCCCAACTCGGCCAACTTTCTGTTTTCCTTAATATGATAACACCTTGCTGTTAGCCGCACTGCAGCAATTTGAAGAGCGCAATAAGCGAAAAAAAAGGTCCCTCTTATACCAGCGTAATTTGGTTTGCATGGCCTACTTTGTTGTTTTGCTGTTTATGTTGGGAACTCGAGAATACGAGGCGGAGCTCACTGCGTGGCGTATTTTGCAGACAGTGACTCTTATCTCGCCACCAGCACTGGTTTAAGTTCTGGTTAGGAATAGCCACGTAGGAGTATTAGGCTTCTAATGTTTCCTTGATGTGTGCATCGCCAGGCGCAGGACTGGCGGTGGGTTGTGCCGCGGTTCCTTATTTTTGTGGCCTTTCATTTGGTTCAAGAACATTCTCTAGCTAACCTGCAGTTTCCTTAACCAAGGCTTTTAGCCGCGAAGTAATTTCTTTTGATCGCTAGTGTTCCCAAACAAGAGGCTGTAATAAAGCGTTGGTCGGCAATCTTCTTTTTTTTAATAGCTCATAATACGCTGAGTGGCTGTCGCTTAGAAAATAATAAATCATGGACCTGATTTGAGCCTTATTTAAAGGGCAGTAATCACCTACCGTTTTCACAAATGTAACATTGCATTGAACATATGGGCGCTCTTCACATGGAGGGAATTTATTGGCACCTCTCCAAATAACGCAAAGCAAGAGTTATAAGCTTATGTATATGCTGTCTCGCTTGTGGTCACCAGCGTTCGCGGCGTTACGGAACTAAATCCAATCGTAATGTGAGGCAGACCGCATTGTATGAAGCCGTTATGATTGTCTGGCCTAATTATCTTACTTTAGTTTTTTTTAAACAGCATTACGGGATCTTTATATCTTTCCCAGCTCATGAGGTGCGTCTCCAGATATGAGACGTGATGATGAATAGACGTGTCTAGTAATAGGTGAATAGATATATTTGTAGAAGCCCATATAAATCAAACCTGGAGTATTTTGCATGCAGAAGAAAAGCAAGGAATGTTCACCTCAGTTATTTTTAGAGAGATTTGACGGTCGCTGCTTTTCAGCCTTTAATGTTACTGCGCCGCATCCTGCGCAATTAAGGTAGCTGATGGAATCGGGAAAGGAAAACTGCTTGACATGATATTCACAAAGGGAGGATTTATATAAATAATATAGACTAACATCATGTTTATAAACATAAGGGGCTCTCGCAGAGACCGGATGATACCTGAGGCATCAACAGCACCGTCGACTGCTGAGGCACGCGTCTCGCTAAACCATGCCGTTTGAGCGTGCCTTCCATGCTCAGCTGTATAGACTGTCGAGTTTGAAAGGCGCTACTTAAGAGCTAAAGTAACGATTCTGGCAGCACGTCGCACTTTACTGGTACCTTGTCCGATTGGAGAAAGCACTCTGCTATTGAACGCCAAGGTGTTTTGTGGGTGTTCATGTCATCAACGCAAACATTTATTGTGTCATGTCAAAAAGGCTTGGGCTTCGAAATGACGATGCGTAGTATTTCACCCACTTATTGTATAAAGAAAACAGAAACAGAAAATCATACGTGACTGAATATATTTTGAAAGAAGTTCAAAGCTAAGCTTATTTATTAAGAGCTTCCTACAACTCGAAAGATAAGATCTGTATAAATAGAAACAAGGGTTTTTTTGCATACAAACCTATACTTATGACATTTACAAAGTGGGCAAGCAAAGCAGAATCTAATTGAGTTGTTACGTTTCTCTAACTGTTCGTCATGTATTCAGCAATGCTACCCTGTTATGAAAGAGCACGTATTGAGGAACTTTTCATTTCAGTGTACCTTCACTAGGTCTAATATCAACGCCTCTAATTTTGCACACCTAGATGCATATTTGCGTTACCTGTGGAAATTTTGCGCGTGCAGGAGCGTATTCTGAGCAGCCTTCTTCACTGCGATACTGGATCGGCAGTAAAGGCGACCAGGTGTTTCCCGTAGTACGTTCAAAGCGCCACAAATATGCAGCTCTGCAGCTTTTTGCCAACAAATAACGCTAATTACTTAACCTGAGAGTAAAATAAACTTCACGGAATTAGGTTGTTTGTCAGAGAAGCCCTACTCAAACCTGGGAATAACCCTGCGCCGGCTTCGCAGCGAGCGTGCCGCCTGAGCATCCCTGATCGACATCATGATTAATTTTAGCGCCTTGTTAGGGATATAAAGCCTGCTGTCTTTGCAGTTCACTGTGTCCGAATAAGGCATGCAAACACAAGCTCTGAGCTGCGATTCTCAAGAGCGTTACACACATTCCTTACGATTCCATCGGCAAATATCAATTACCCGGACGGTTAGATTAAGAAAAAAATATGAACTTGGCGATGCAGCATGTTTTTTTTTTTTTTCGGGGAAAACGCAACTTGATTTAGATGGAGCATGGCGTCCAAAAAAAAAATATCTGGTATTGAAGGTGCAGTCTCCTCCCCAATGCGGTACTTTAGGTTTTGTCGTTTGATATCGATGCTGAGTTTCCCTTTCTTTTTTTTACCCATATATCTCGGTTATAGTGGTTTGCAGCGTTAACGCAAAACTGTAGGGACCGTCACGGTGTACTTGGTGCAGTACGCTGAACGCACGCACATTGGCTCTGTAACACTGTTTCACACTTTTTCAAGCACTCGCGCGCGATGGCGGAAAGGAATCTTCGTCCCCCCGCATAGGTTGCCGCTTTAAAATGGTCAGCGGCGAACATCCTTTTTACGATGCAGTGTCGAGAGCGCAAGCGTCTACCGCGCCAGCCTGCATACGCGGGTAACAATTGCCTCTGAAAACCTAGATAATGCTTCATGTCCAGGTGAAATTTAAAAGCAAAATAACATCGTGCCTTTGAAGTTCTGATCATCCGGGCAGAGCCATGTCACGGGTAAAGTTTCACCAGATAGCTGCAATAATGAAATCGAAAATAAGCAAAAGCAGTTAACGGGGTAGGTTCCGGGAAAGAAGTTTCCCCCTAATAATAAAAGCTGTTTCCGAGGAACGTTCGGTACAAAAAGAGGAAACAGTTGCCTTATAGTGCCAAAGTGGGTCGACGCGCTGTTTATAGGAGTTTTAGCCATTTCTGAGCAACCTAAAAAGAGCGCGAGAAACCTAAGCAGATAACTATGCGACGTGAACATCGCGCAACCAGCATTCATCCTTTAATGCAAATGGTGCGCAAAATACGCTTCACTTTCTCATCCTATTTGAAAGCCAGTCTTTCCTGGCACGTCATTCGCGCGGTAATAATCCTTGTTGTATACCTGCTTTCATTAAAATAAATTTGTTCAATTACTTCTCTTTAACTTCGTCACTTAGATTCATAGACGCGACTAAGTAATGAAAAAAATTAAATTGCAGGTACAATTTTATCCCCATTTGCTAGTACAGTTGAATCCCGCTGTAAGAAAATCGACGGGACGCGCGAGAAATCTCGCTGTCGAGAAATTTCGCTGTCGAGAAATTAACCAAAAATGCAAGTCAATAACTCCAGCAAAACATAGCTTTACTGCCAGAAATCTGTGAGTTTGGCCTGCTTGCGTTTCTCTGCCAGCAGTGGCGTTTCACTGCCAGGCTGGCGACTTGAGTTGGATTCGTCTTCGGCCCTCGTACGGCCGGCGGCCTCCACACGGCGCCAACAAGTCCCCTCATTACTTCCCTATGACGAATAAACAACTCCCAACTATATTGTTTAATTAAGAATACATGAATATGTATTAAACATACATTCCGTGCATTATTTAGCTGCTCCAAGCCACTGGTTTAGCAGAGAATAATCTCGTACAACACCCAACTTTTGAAGAAAGGCGGGCCACTGACCACTGACCCGGAAAATTCGTAGAAGCGAATGAGTGCTCTCAAAGTAATTCGTTTTCGAGGGAATTTTAATACATTAACTACATATGGGAATTTCGCGGGGAATGAAAAATGCTTCGTTGTGGCGAAAATTTTGTTGAAGCGGCATTCGTTGTGCCGGGATTCAACTGTATTATTCGTGCACTGCAATGGTTCAATGACGGCAGACCAGAATAATTTCTACTTAAGCTCCCTGGTAGACTCGTGCACATTTTGTGCAAAATATGAAGCGCTGCGCAATTCTCCGCGCGGTATCCGGGGAGCCATTTCTAGCTGGACAGTAGAGTAGATACTGTGCGCTTTCTGCCGAGCCTATCCTTTAAGGAGAGAGAAGTCAGAGTTTGTTTTTCTTACTGGCTGTCACAAGTGGCAAACCCGGCATTTCTTTCGAAAGGTGGTGGCAGACATTGCTTTCTAACTTCTTTAAATCTTAACGTACTCGCTGTCTATAGGAATTTAAGCATAGAACGGGATAACAATCGTATATAAAACAGAGCTGCTTGTCTAAATAAACGGAAGTGTTATGGCACGGTATGATGCCGCGTTGTAGCGTAGTATTTTATGTATGTACTAAAGAGTGTAGTGAAGTACGGCCGCATTGCATGGCGAGATATGGTATAGAATGGTGTTGTGTGGTGTGCTGTGGAGATATGTGACGACGTCATGACCACTGGCTTGGCATGTCATGGGATGGAGTACTATAGCATGGTATCGTCATGGGTGGCAAGTGATGGCATTGTATGCTGTGGCGCAGTACTCTACAAATTGGATATCGGTTTAACATTCCAGAGCTACAATATATTGTATGATATTGTCACGAAGACGACGATGCTGGCAATAACGCGGGATGGAGCGCTCGAGGTAGGCCAGCGGCCACTCTCCTGTATAACATGTTTCCGACAAAAACACTGGGACCTCTGTACAAATTGTCTATGATGATATTTTTCCCAAAAACGCTAAGCATTTACCACCCTGCATTTTAAGTTGATTATTAGAATGCCATTTACAAAGCATACCTATTAGCTTAACGATAGCTACTGACGCCTCCCAATGTGATGAAAAGGCAGGGGAGGGAATATATTGCCCGCTTCTAGATTGGTCTTTTTCTGTGCGGCTTACCTACTACACCCCAATTTTCCAAGCGGAGTTTCTCGCGGTGGTGCTAGCGCTTCGCAAACTAGAGCCATCTTTCTCTTCACTGGCTTTCAGTACAGACTCTCTTTCTTTGTGTTCGTCCCTTGCTGCGGCTTTGGATTCGCAAATCTTGAACACCTTCCATTCATTACTCCCTCCGCATTTGATCGTTGTTCACATGTTATGGGTGCCAGGTCATAGCGGTAAGACAGCCAATGAAGGTGCGGACTGCCTGGTAAAGGCGTCCCTCAATGGCCCCGTGCTACCTATCGTTCCGGCTATAGCGTACATCACAGAAGCGAGGTTTCGAAAACAGAATTTGTTAAGAATGACAACTGGTTCTCTTTACGATTTGATCATTACCTGCAACTGAGGTATTCGTGAAGCAGGCAATCATGCCATTCACCGCAGCTTGGGGCATCTTTATCATGGCTCTGCAGCCGGACACGACCCTTAAATTTTTGTACACAGGTCTGGATTGGCGCTTTAACTCGTCCGCGTATTCTGTGGTGAGCGCGAAAGCATAGACCTTTTTTTTTGTCGGCGCTACATCATGAGGAGAAGACGGTTTTTAGAGAAGCCATTACAGCAGCTTGGCCTTTCTTTGAGCAGCCAGTCATATTGTCATTTGGAGCCACCATACTGGGGTACAGCCACAAGTCTGTTTTTACCGCATTCCAAAATTTTTTTATGGTATCAAATTGGCGACCTTGCTAAATTTATTTTTCAATAATATTTTTACTGTTACAATTATCATTATCATTTAACCACTCGGCTATAAACCTCAGTGTCGATCTGCTGCGTGCGTTATGCATTTCCTGTTTCAATTCCCAGTTCCTTTTTGTTTACTTCTTGCTTCCTCAGCATTAATTTTATTTTCGTGCAGGAAATATTTATCTGAAGAACTCCGTGCCCCCAAATTCTTGTCCAATCCTCCTTTGTGGGCATGTACCATAGCATGAAGGTAATAGCAACAACAGCGGCCATTATATTACATCAATGCCATCGATCATCGAGTCTCATTTTTCAACTGACCACCACGTAATATTTGATGTGAGGTGCGGAGTATCATCCCCATCCTGGTCCTCGAGCTTCGGCGCCCTCCATCAGCCGTGGTCGTCGGCCGTGAGTTCGTGGCCCTCGTCGCTTGGTCATCCACCAGTCTGCCAGGCCCGAACCGACCTTGTCATATTATATCAGGCAATGCTATTTCAAAAGGCGCGTTATTCCAAGATGACATTTCGGAAAACATGACAGGGAAGCTTGAATACTTACCTTAGAAGGTTGAGGCTTTAAGTCAACGTGGTATTATTAGTATTGCAAATGTAATCAACTATAAAGTATTTGTCTTTTTCATTAATGTACCATGGCGGGGGGTGCGAGCAAAATCAGCTGAAGGTCATTAGGAGTGTAGTTTTGAACGCGATGAAAGTGGGGCAAACGCGTAGCGTAGGTGTTCCTCAACATAACACGCCGTTAGGCAGAAAGAAGTGAACACTCACAAGTTACAATGATAGAGTGGTATATCTTTCAATGCATTATACCCATTTCATCAAGATACGAAGAATAAGGAATTTTTTTGAAGCACGTATTCATCTCGGCCTTGAAATTTGACGTGTATATCAGGGTTTGCATCAGAAGCTTAGTGATATTGGAGAATGTTATAACGTGTCTGATAGTTGCCAATGGTAAAGAAGTAGTGAGTGGTACTTGAGGCGATAGAAATATTAGGAATGCGACGTGGACCGCACCGCTCATTCTGGCAGCAGTGGTTGCTGCAGCAAACAACGTGCTGACGTTTCCAACGTTTTTCGCGCAGGTCAGTTTCTCAATCTCTGAATTTCTATGAGCAGTTTTTTTTTGCTTCCGCGTCCACTGCTGCCAAACCCGGTGTTCTATATCTAAACCGCTATGCCTACTAACACTGAGCTGGCCAAAGAAATTGATGCCCTTATAGAAGAAGTCGCCGCGATGAAAAAAAGCCTAAACATGTTTAACGACCTGTAGGAGGTTATGAAGACCGAGAATGCTCAACTGGTGAAAAAAAAAACAGAATTATGAAGGTCGAAAATGTGCAGCTCTCAAAACTGCTGGGTGATCTCGAGCACTACATGCGAAAAAATAAAATCGAAATTAAAGGAGTCCCTACCACAAAAGATGAAAACTGTTTTTCGTTTGTGTAGGCAGTCGACGAGAAGATTGGCGGCACGGTCGCTCCAGCTGACAATGATGTTTAGAACCGAGTTCCGTCAAAGACTGGCCAGCATTATCATGCGCTTCTGCTGCAGATAAAAAGAAGGGCCGAGTTGACAAGCCGCGCGAAAAAAGTGAGACTGACAACGGAAACACGGATGTTCAACTAGGGAAACGACGGAAATGTGTGGTTTCTTTGGGAACTTTATTTTCAATATTATTTTTACTCTTACATTTATCATTATCATTTAACCACTCGGCTATAAACCTCAGTGTCAATCTCCTGCGTGCTTTACGCATTTCGCGTTTCATTCCGCTGTTCCTTTTTGTTTATTCCTCCTTCCTCACCTAGCGTTAATTTTAGTTTCGTTTTGGAAATATTTATCTCAAACACTCTCCGTTCCCCCAATTCTTGGCCAATCCGCCTATGTTGGCATGTGCCATAGCATGAGGGTAACAGCAACAACCGCGACCATTATATGACCTCATTGCCATCGATCATTGCGTCTCATTGTTCCACTGACCGCCACGTAACATGTGATGTGATGTGTGGAGTGTCATCTCTAACTTCGTCCTGGAGTTTCAGCGCTCTCCATGAGCCGTGGTCGTCGGCCGTGAGTTCGTGGCCTGCGCCGCCCAGCCGTGCTCCAGCCTGCCAGGTTCGAACCGATATTGCCACATTATATCAGGCCATATTATTTCAAAAGGCGCGTTATTTCAAGATGATATTCCAGCAAACATGACAGGGAAGCTTGAATAATTTTCTTAGAAGGTCCAGGTTTTTGTTAAACGTGGTAATATTAGTATAGCAAATATATTCATCTATGAAGTATTTGACATTTTCATTAATATACCATTGCTTGTTGTGGAAGAAAAATCAGATCAAGGTCCTTAGGAATGTAGTTTTGAACGCGATGAAAGTGGTAAAAACGCATAGCGTAGGTGTTCCTCAATTTAATCTCTGAATTGGAAGCATGGTGGTTCAACTAGGGAAACCACAACAATGTGTACGACAATGATCTCACGTCGGAAAGGAAGTGATTGTTTGCGAAGGCAATCGCCCGGAAAAACGAAAAGCGCTGGAAGTTTCTTTGGATTGATAACTGCATCATCACACCTAGACAGGCAGATCAGAGCCTTGTCTATCGCATATCCGGCGTGGAAGATCTTGACGTATTCAACTGGCAACTCTCACTAGCATTCTTTTTTTTCAACATGGCTACTGACACTTACACGCTCCACAAAACGAGCATACTACTAAAAACCTCTTCACTGCATTATATTTAATTTATATCAACATTCGTAGCACACTTAAACATCACGATAATCTAGCCGCCCGGATTTTCATGTTGGGACATCATTTTTTCTTACGTTTATTCCGGACCTGGTTACCGCATTAGTATGGTGGCCTTTACGAGTTTGCAAACTGCCTTTTTGATACGATAACCTTGTCGGGCAAACAGGTGGTGGCTCTACAATACTTGTAAACTTCATTACCATGCAAGCGCCGCTATGACCTATAATTTCACAACATTCTCTGTGAATCTGTCTGGTTAAAGCTTGATTATAAACTTTTGCCTCTCAACAACCGTAGCACAATCGTCGCGTCAATGTATCGGTGACCATCCTCGTCATACTCCGAGTTTGCACACACTTTGAAAAAATACCAAACATGATCACAAATGTAAACAAGAACATTGCCGTCTGTTGTCATATAAATGTTAACAAACTTAATGCCACCAGTTGATGTGGTAGAGATTATTTACACAGCTATCTTAGTTATGGTATACCTTCTCTTATCAATTCATCCACAAGATGCACCTCCAGTGGGTCCGACCCATTAATAGATCTTATTCTGCCCAATATACCTATTGGTCATACAGCAGGCGATATCGATAACCTAATTACCGACCAGTATCCATTTTCTTAGCCCTGGGAACTTCTGGAAAAATCACGCCTTTCAAGACACAGTAAATTCTCGTTCAATAATAACAAATTTGCTTGTTTAATTACTTCTACTGACTGGAGCCAGGTAAACAATGAAAAATGTTTTGACATTGCATTTGAACACTTCTCTACTCGATTTAGGAACTGCATGAATGAGTGTACTCATGTGATAGCAGTCGCGCATTGGTTTAGTCTTCCACGGAGTCCCTGTATCACGTCAGTTTTGCTGCGGTCAATAACAACAAAAACAACCTTAACAAAAAACTAAAATCACAACCTTTCAACACAGGTCTCAAGACTAGGCTTAGAAAATATTCAAACATATGTTCCTCTCTCCTGAAACGTGCTAAGCGCGACTAGTACCAAGGTCAAATAATTAAAAATGGGAATAACACTAAACGAAACTGGCAACTTATTAAACATTTCCTGAATAGAAATACTTAACAGGCGTCGTACTCAGAAATAGCTAGTGGCACTAAAGTGTACACCGATTCTGCTGGTGTTGCTAATGCTTTCAGTGAACATTTTATTGCATCCACTAGCATTCAAGCTGATATCCCATTCAATTATCTGTCACGTTGCGCCCATTCACTGTATATCTCTCTCATACTACTGAAGTTGAAGTTCACACAGTTAATGTACTCATTGTGACTGGAGCTAGCTTAGACTTAATGCTCCCCTCCAAAGTTCAATCGGTTTCTCACATTATATCTCTATTTATTTCGGGTCTAAATAATAAAATGCTTAAGGCGGGTGTATTTCATAATTCACTAAAAATTGCTAACGTAGTTCTCGTGTTTAAAACAGCCGACCGCAATTCAATTAATAATTATCGTCCCATGCATTTATGAGCAAAGTTATACAAAATATCTTTCTTATGCGTTTGTGGAACTACCTAACAAAATTTAACATAATTTTGACTCATCAGTTCGGTTTCCGTCTTGGTTATTCAACTGAACCTGCGCTCCTAACTTCCACCGACGAAATTAGAAAAGCTATCCATCAAGGTACATTTTTCGTAGCCATATTTATTGATCTCACTAAAAAATTGGATACTATTAACCACACCATTCTTTTAACTAATTAAATGCGTATGGGATTTGCGGCCCTGATCTTGAATTCATTCGCCGCTACTTATCTAACAGTTCGCAAGTAGTTGAAGTGAACGCTATCCTTTCGTCAGCTAAAATTGTTAATGTGGGCGTTCCTCAGTGATCTATTTTAGGCCCTTTACTTTTCTTGTTGTTTATTACAGATTTACTTAAAGTGCTTCTCGATACTCACTGCCTTATATATGCGGATGACACTACAATACCTACATCAAGCAAATCTACTGACGCATTTCAGAACGAACTTAATATTGACATGAAAAATGTTCAATCATGGTGCACTAACCTACTGCGCATAAATCCATTGTAAACAACGTCCGTAATATTTCATTCACCGAAAAGTAGCGTTAATGCATCTTCGTCAGTTCAAATTGGTAACAAATTAATGCCAATTGCGGACAGCGTCAATTTTCTTGGCGTAGTGTTCTTGGTGTAGTACGGCATAATCCTACTTGCTGTCCCATTCAAACAAACACATATTTTTCAGTAGCGTTGCTTGACGCTGCTGCTCGCTTGCAGATGTAAAGAATTTTCGTCACCGCATATTTCGGGTGGCAGCTGTGCATTGACTGCGGATGCCATCAGGAATAGACGCACGAGTACTTAAGGCAGGAATTTTTGTGAAAGTGAATGCCGCTACAGAAGTCAAATAGGGCCCAAGATTAAGTCATGCAGCTGAAATCTGGTCCCAAAATATTTTTATTCTTCTTGTGTTGTCTATCAATCTTTGTGATCCCTTTAGTCAAAGGGAAATGGTAGAGCCAACACTGCAGGTATACTCATGGGATGTTGGACAAAGCCAGTGAGGTAAGCTTGAAGAACTAGACTGCTTTGAAAAGAAGCTTATATTTAGGTGAGCTTCTTCGTGGCTGGCGTTGCCAAGATTCTAGCACGAAAGGGAATGCACATAAACTCTTTGGGACATGAAATGGCGAGTAAGTTATTTGTAAATGCGAAACTTTGCAATGAGCTACCGCCCCGGCCGTGGCTCACTGGTGAGAGACCGGTGACGAGCGAAGTGGCCAAAGCGATGTAAATTCTTTGATTCCTGCTACTAGCTGCTCCTGCAAGGAAAGTCCAGGCGTTAAGTTTCCCAAACAGTGTCACTGCAATACGAGCGACCTCGTAAGTAATTATTCATATTCATAAACGTCCACCATAGCATATGCAAATACACTACAGGTGGAAGTAGTGTAAATTGGAATACAGTGCATGCATTCACTCACTAATTATTTCAGCAAGTGTTTTATTTTTTTCCTGGATAGGTTCTTCTCGTGATTATGCTCTCTTCATATGAATTCTAAAGTTGGATTGAAATCGACATATTACAAGGTCTTTTGTGTGTTTGAACGTGTACGTGTGTAGGCGTTACTGTCTTGTTTGTTTCTGCGCCCACACGGTTCGTTTCAGTTGTGCTTTGAGAAAAAGTCCGATATTTTCTTGCTCTTTTTATTTCACTACATAGTGCACACCTCGAACTCATTGCGAAGAACCGATAAAAATCTCACAATATTCATAGGCACCCTCAAGAACAAACTCTTCTTTATTAGTGTTTTATGATACGTCTGTTCGTTGTGAAATGAACTACAAAGTAATTAGCTCATAAAGCCTAATTTATGTCTTTAAGGTAGAAAGTTTTAAATCAATCAATTAAGCAATTCAATAATAATGTGTATTGGACGATGGCGTCCAGACGAATGACAACCAATATGTTCTGAATAGTTGTGAGCGTTTAGTGCAGACCAGCCATGCCCGATTTTGTTTCTCTTTAAGAGACGTTGCTCATCACAGTAATCAAACAGTGCTGAAAGTGGGGGTATAGTTGTACTATTAAGGTAAGCACTCTCCCCAGGAGGCATGCGCAGGTTAAGCGTCGTGAGGATGCATTCTTGGCATTCGAAAGTTTACTGCGAATTAAGGACTGTGGAGGTTCACTGTGTATTGCGTGTTCCTGCGCGTTTTTACGACTGCGGCCGCATTTTTTACAGGAAGCGTGCTTGTAAGGGGAAAGATACCAGTGATACGGGAAATCTGCGGAGTTAATAAGTGAATCATGATTCCAGACTTGCGAATATGCACTTCATGTAACGCATGGTGGCGGCAGGCAGCTGTCAGGAAGACAATTGCTTTCAAAGCGTAGTTCACTGGATGAACTTCTGCCTGTAAAAGAAAGGCACACTAGAGAAGTGCGAATTAAATCTTGTGGCTTGAAATCTCAATGCTGTAGGTGACCGAATGACGCAGTCTCCTATGCGAACCTCTGGTATGATCTTCCGGCTCTGTTACAAAGGCGTGTCCAAGTTATCCACTTCGAAAGCAAATGGGCACTGCCATTCCTATTCTAGTGCTTCGGCCATAAAGCCTCCTACCTCTCACTAGAAATTTTTCGTACTTCCAAGAAAGCAAACTGGCCGAGTGGCATCTCTGATCCAACTAAACTTTCGCGCACGAGGTTGATAACCGTGGTTGGTTATGTAACTCAATAATGACGTTTGTTTTACACCAATCGCGATTTTTGCCTCACACACATTTTCGTCACCCATTCTTTTCGGTCTGGCTGAGAGATAGCCTTGATGGTGAAAAAAATCAGCGTTGCCGAAGTCGAAATTTTTTCTAACGTTTCACAAATTATGTGACGAGCCCTTTTTTGTATATAGACGAGATTTGTAAGCATTTATTCTCCAATCCAGTTATAGAATTAGCTCCTCGGCTCCCTCAAATACTGGCCCAATAAGGTTTTCACAAAGACAAGCGCTAATATTGCGGAGATTTCTCCTGCCATATTACTCAACATTTTATTTTAAGAAATTGCCGCCATATCCTAAACGCAACGTCCGCCAGAGCCGAGTGCTGCCTGTTCCGCACATTGCGATTATTTGTAGTCTTGGAATGTGCAAGTTCTCTATATGCTCACTTCGGAATTAATTCTTTTTGTCTAGATTGCGGCCTTAATTTTTGGCATTGTGGCTCTGCGTTTTTGTAATTACGTATACTATTTTTGGTACCCGCATGCAGTTGCATGTTCAAATATTGCTCGGAAATTTCTTGGGGATGCTCAGACTCTCGCGCACATTCCCTGACGTTTTAGTCAGCGGCGCTGCGATATTAGGAGACTTTCAACTCGTGTCTTAGGAATATCTGGATGTAAAACATCATCATCATCATAACCACTAGTCTAACTACATCCACTGCACGACAAAGGCCTCTCTCATAACCCTCCGATTAACCATGTCCTGTGTATGGTGCGGCCAACTCGCCATCAGCAACTTCTTAATTTCATTCAGGCACCTGACTCTCTGACACCCTTGCTACGCAGAAGCGAGAACGGACGCGAACGACTAAAATGGTTATGCAGAGGGCAAAGATGATGGGCCGATTCACAACACAAACTGAACAAGTGACAGTAGGGACCCCTCAGTCTGCGAGCCAACGCTTCGAAAATACGTCTCGTCTTTGTGTGGGCGTTGTAAGGGCGGTTTTCATTTGAAGGCTCCCCTGTTGAAGACTTTCTGGACAGAATGTGTCCACTTGAATAGAATGGCAGCAGCTCGCTCCACAGCACGTCCTTAACGTTGTGAGTAGGTAAAAAAAAGACTAAGGGTGTAATTCAAGACACCTCCTGAATTTTTTTTGCGATATTTTACACGACAATTCTCGACAAAAGTATTTTTGATTAGGAAAGAGTTCATAAAGCGCTATTTGCGTCACTAGATTTCACTGTAAAAATATATGCGCAGATCTCCTGTTGACAGCCTTCCATTTTTTTTTGCTATAAACGCTTTCGCTATCGTCAAAAGCGTTCCCCATTAGTTTTGTGTGGTAGTCGTAACTGCTCGATGCGAGATATGAAAACACTTGAAAATAAATATTTTGCTACATATCGGAAGAATGAACCAGTATTTTTTTTTATTTCCGTAAGAGTACCTTGTGTTTCCCAGTACTGATAATTTTTGTCCAGTAATGTTCGACGTGGTTGGGAGTAAAGAATTTCAGATCGGCATGCATATAAGTATATTTGTAGAACCATGTAGTTAGTTTTATGCACAAGCCCACACTTTGGCTAGCACTCCTCTCCTGTCCACCGCCCCAGGCCCGCATGCGTCATCTAAGTGGAGCACATCTTTTCGGAGCAGCCGCTGCAGACAAAGCGTCGCATATTCCGCCCCCTTCCCCCCCCCCCCCCCCGCCCCCCTCTCAACACTCTATTCCTTCCTCGTAAACAGTAACCACCCTCTTGGTTTTCCACGTAAGAACCACCTTCCGGCTGTGCATTCCTCAACTCTATCTGTACCCTACTCCTTCCATGGTAAAAAAACCATCGTCTAGCTATCTTGGGAAGTCCAGGAAGGGGTTTTAATAGCTTTCGCTGCGAAAATTCTCTTGTTTTTATTCAGAGAAGAGGCAGCCACTACTGGTCACATATGCTGCCACTTTACTAGTAACAGACTGTAAATTTCTTTGTAAAAGAAGCTTTGAAATCTTGCAGCATAAAATAACATTATCAGCGAAGCTTAGTCGCAAGCGCTACCCTTTGATTTGTAACCGATATTAACTATCGCGCAAAAACATTGTTCACAGTAAAACAGTCGTGAAATATGAGTACCTATAACCTCGCACAGTGTCTGAAACCTTTCATAACAAGTAAAATATAATGTGTCTAGTATAAGCAGTTCAATAAATGGCAGCCATATCTGCATAGTACTATTTTATGCAACTGCCGCGGTGCATACTAAGAAAGATTTCGTTACTACTTACCGTATATGTTGCTGGACTCTTCGCATGCCACACTGGCTTGGTTCGCTAACGCTGGCAAAGAAAGTAAGTGATGTGTTCAGTGTAATCACAGAAGATGTGAACAAGAGCTATTGACCATGACCGTAATAAGACGATTTATCGGTAAATTAAGTTCATATACCTAGAAGAGCCGTGGCACCTGCTGCCACCCGTGCGAACTACTTGAACAGCGCCGACGCCATTTCTGTTGCAGTGTAGGTTATGTAGGCAGCAACTGCCTCTTCCTAGCTGAGCGGCTTCGTTCGTCTGCGCACCCTGCATGTCTTTCCTGTAACTCGCACTATGGCGACACCACATATTTGAAAAAGCAGATGCGCTGTCTTCAACCTTGTCAACGCAGCTTGATCTTCACAATGTAGCTGCTCGGCAACTTTTGCTACTTGATGTTGAGAATGACACTACAAGAATTTAATCATTTTGTAAGGCCGGGGTTTATTTAAAAGAGCTGGGAGGAAGGGAGCAACGGCGAGAACAATCCGAGGGCAACCAGGTCGGGCACAGCCACACGTGGCGATAGCAATACGGCTGACGCGCAGGGCCATCTTCTTCGTTTTCACGAGTCATCTGCTTTGTCTGGGTCATCATCTTCTTCACAATCACCCCCGGGGCGAAGAGGAGCCATCCTGGCGACTTACGGTGACTTCAATATGGAGGGGTTGTAGCAAGGCTTGAGACGCTGGATGTTAACTGTCTCGCGGCCGCGGCGGCGGAGATCGGGAGATGGCGTGAGGGGTTCGACGACGTAATTAACGGGAGATGTGCGCTCCAGGACACGGTAGGGGCCGTGATACTTAGCGAGAAATTTCGAGGAGAGTCCAGGAGTTCTTGATGGTATCCACAGCCACACAAGCGCACCAGGATAGAAGTGCGATGTGGTGTGAGCGTTGTCGTGGCGGAATTTCTGGCGAGACTGGGCGTCAGTTGTGAGTGACCGGGCAATATGACGACAATCTTCTGCGCGTTGCGCGGCTTCGGAAACAGGGGTATATTCGGAGGCGTCAGGTTGGTAAGGCAGAATGGTGTCTATGGTAGCAGATGGATGACGGCCGTAAAGAAGAAAAGAGAGAAGCCAGTAGTAGACTGCTGGGCGGTGTTGTAGGCGAAAGTCACATACAGGAGGATGAGATACCAATTCGAGTGGTTGGATGCGACGTACATAGAGAGCATGTCCCCGAGGGTGCGGTTAAATCGCTCGGTGAGGCCGTTGGTCACGCGGATGATAGGCGGAGGTGGTACGATGGATTATGTTGCACTGGCGGAGCAGGGCGGTGACGACATCGGACAAAAAGGCGCGTCCGCGGTCGCTAAGCAGTTCACGAGGTGCACCGTGACGAAGGACGAAACGCGAGAGGCACGGGGATTGTTACCCCGCAACTCCACCAAATGTAAGGCGGGGGTTTATTTAAAAGAGCTGGGAGGAAGGGAGCAGCGGCGAGAACAATCCGAGGGCAACCAGGTCGGGCACAGACACACGTGGCGATAGCAATACGGCTGACGCGCAGGGCCATCTTCGTTTTCACGAGTCATCTGCTTTGTCTGGGTCATCATCTTCTTCACAATTTTTTATGTACCCCAACTGGTAATAAATTCGCGTGTACAACTCTACTGTTCTTGGGCATAATATTTGGCTGTTGAAATAAATTAGCCAGCGTGTTATCAGCTTTGTTTTGTTGGCACCTCGTGTAATAGCACGTAAGCACGATACGAAACCGCCATTGACTGTACGTTATCCCCCCCCCAAGCGAATTAAAGGGCTTCCTAGATCAAAACAAAATACTGGCTATGCAGAAAAAAGAGTAAAATAAATAATAACGATAATTTTTTTGGCGGAAGAGCAGCTTTGGCCAAAGAACCTCATGGAACAATTAGTTTATTGTCCATAAAGGCTAGGGTTAAGTGCCCATTTAAGGTAGTTGTGCTTGGGAGTGCTTGAACACTCCCATGCATACTTAACGGCTGCATAAAACAACACATAGCCGGAATGAAACAAAGGGAAAAGGGTATTTCAGAAAGATTTGTGCAAACATCGTGCCTCAATAGATTACAAGACAGTTTTCTGCTATTTTTTAGAGCTGTTGTTTTCATTGTTGACTCCCGTGTAATATTCAGTTTACGTATTGCACATAGCAATTATCAATGGACAAAATTGTAAGGAACGCTTTGTCACTGTTGCCTACCTCACTGGAGCATTGTCAATTTGCTGTGTAACTTTCTCTCCTTTCCTCTTTTTCCACCATGTGCTTCTTCTCTTGTTAAATAAGATATGTTGACTGATTAATCTTACAAGGATTTTTCTTCATAGGAGCCGAGCAACAGGACCATTCAATACTTGTACCCATGGGAAATCTTGTGGGTGCCCGGTGGCACTAGGGAGCGAAACCCGAACTTTCCGCATTATAGGCGGATGCTCAAATCACACTTGCCGCTGCGAATGAGAACTATGTGAATCAAAGAGAGAGAAAGAGTTTTAAAGAAATTGGGAAGGGAATTTACAAAGAAGTTTCCCACTCACTTGCGTCCATCTGGTCCTTGATTGCGCCGCGGAGGATAGTTCAGCCTCTGAGCGAGCGACAGCAATATTCACTAGGTAAATTGTGTTGAATTATTTTTAACCATGCACTTCTGTTTTCTCCACACGAATGCACCTTCGTGCCCTTCCAACTTTTTTTTGCACTTCCAAAAATATGACCAAGATGCGTAAATTTGGGAAAATGGAGTCATTTCAGGCATTTTCTCACGATCGTGTGCGCTAATTTTTTTGTTTCCTATTTTGTTCACGCGGTATACATCGCAGGTTTTCGGCTTGCAGCAGTATCTCCGTACGTATATGTGCAGCAGGCAATCATTGCGTGATACTAGAGTGAAAATCTAGTAGAGCCCGAGTGCATTAAGTTTCGTTGACAGCTCCTTGACACAACAAGTTGGTTTGGCGCAGCAGGACGTGGAAACCAATAAAACACCAAAACAAAACGGCTTCATCATGTATCTTATCAATACTTCAGTAAGTCACAGCAGTAACACTTTATTACTTGCACTAAATGCTTATATTTATGCACTAGATTGAAGCTGGTCTTTGATCTAAAGAGAGGATCTAGCTATTCGTTGCGCTATAGTGCAGAGAGGCGCACTGATCTATTGCTGTTCTTTAGCTTACACCTAACTCCCGGTCGCACAGAATTTCACATTTTTTAATCTGTATCAATACGAGAGCTAAATAATGGGCTGCTACTTTGACGCAACTGAAGTTTCTAAAGTACTTTTGTTTTAGATGAACATTGCAATTAACGATTTTTTTATGACTAGTAGAGAGGAACTCGAAAGGGCAGCACAATGCAGCGTAGCCTTGTTGACACACTTTTGTGTTATCCCAAAGCAACTCCTTCATGCATGAAAGGGAGTGATAGCAAATTTTTTTAATAATAACAATATTTTTGCCGCCAAAAGTTAAGCGTCCTGCATATAAAATGATCGTTTGTTACTGTACACGTGCACCGCTTAGCCGTTTTCCTGAAGGTAATCTACATGTGAGGGCCATGAGAAGCTCCAGTGCAGCGCTGGCACGCATTCAGCAAAAACACGACGTCTGCGTGTCTGACAAACCGTTTCAATGATTAACCGCTTCCTACCACGACCCAAAGACCGTGTCCCGCGAGAAAAACACCCGGGTGTCATTTAATAAAATCCAAGCACCAAATGCTTCGCCTCATACATCGATGAGAAAAAACCTCTGTTAGAGAATCATACTACGCAAGAATGACGTCTGGTCAATTAATTCGGAAAGCAACCCTCTCTTCGAGCGCTGTGAGCTCGCCGACCAGAGTGGCCTTCGAAAAGGTGAGCGTGTCGGCCGTGGAGCGAAATCCGTTCATGAGGCACCTCTTCCAGTCCTCCATGTGACACCCGACTCAAGAAGGCGACATTTAAGAGGACTGCGGGAACGCTGCTCTCTGCGTATTTTACTGGCTTTCGCCCCGTGTTAACAAAGGGCAAGAGAAGGCCGCTCCTTGATGCTGCTGGCTCGCATTTGAGTCAGCCCTGAAGATACAGATTTGGTCTCGGAACGAAGGGTTGAGAATAAATTAAGTTTCGTATCAGCGGTTCTCAGCTTTTCTTTCAAAACACAACTAGGCGGACTTCCATAAAAGGAGTTCTCATCCAAGAATTCACAGGCCATCCTGACCATGGCTGTATTATAAGAAGGTGCGCATGGGGGCGCAGTAGTCGTTACTTTTCACTCTTCCTGTTAAGAGTGTCCCATGGTATTTCGGGACGGGCTGTTGAGCACGTTTGTTGTCTTTCAGCCTTATTGCCGGAAGACACCTGCACAGTCGCTTTAACGACGCGAACGTCAGCGCCGCAGCTTTTGTGACATATCAAGCATTGGTATCAAGCCCCTCATGAGTACCATTTCGGCGAAAGGTTCCTGCTCAAATCGCCCATATTTGCCACCGTAAACTCGTATTTGCAGCGTTTGTCATCTTATTCTTAAAGCAAATCTGTGACTTGCAAAAGCAATCGCTGCGGTCTGCTGTGCCAGTGCAGCGCTTACTGCCTCTGCTGCTGTGAAGCAGTGATTCTCATCTGTGTTATTGCAGGCAAGGTCCCAGAAAACTTTGTGGGATAAATATATACTCTTCCATATTTCATTATCGCTCCTTAGGTCGGCAAAACACAATGCGCCAGTGCCACAGTCTGGGCTTCGCATACATGCTGCATTAACAACATCATGCCGTTATTGACGGATTGTTATGAGAGCGAGATCTCTTTATCGGGACTCTCTACACTTGACCTCGTCACAGGCACGAGTCCCCTATAAACAACAGCTGATCAGTTTATCAAAAGTTGTACTATGATTTCGCCTATGGTGCACTGATGAAATCGCGAAAATGTCGTATTGCAGCAGTCTTTCCACACAGTGAAATATTTATGCATATTTTAGATTCTGTCGTTGCTTATCCTCTTAAATGCATCGTCGTTATTGAGGTAGGCGGCTAGAATCGTGCTGATGGGGAAGGGTTAGTTGGAGCGCAGAGCAATGGAGGGATATAGGCTTGCTTTAGGAAGACTGCGGTAGAAGAGAAGAGATATTATGAAAGCGTATGCGCCAACGCTGTCAGTACCATTGAGAGTGCACACAACTTTCAACGCCATGCTGACATAATTTCTTTTAGTGGAAGAGGCTAACGAGTTGTTATAGGCCACTACACAGGCTGTGGTGCACGCTGCACGGACTGAGCCCTTTGGACACCAGAGAAGAGTGACATAGCAACAAGGATACAAGCATGGCAGTGAGCTGTCGTAGACACTAAGGGGCGTTGGGCGCTCGCGTACTGCACCAAAAAATTTTGCTCAACGATTTAAAAAAGGGTTTTGTAAATATTGCGTACTTTTTCCACTTAATGTATATGCCCGGGATACAACAGTTATGCTGGAGAGACCGCCTGTTTTCTACGTGGTATCAACCTACATTCTCTTATTCTCATAGTAGTCTGTGTGTGAAACTGAATTTGTGACTGCTGAGAAGTTCTGTCGCGCCAATCAGTATGAGGCCAGCACGATGAAGGAGATCATCGATTTACTGTCTGAAGTGCTAGAACGTCTGATGGCGTGGAGCCGAACTGTGCGTGACGCCGGCACGAGGAGCGAGCTCAATTCCAGCGCACTTCGACGTCATCATCTTCGACGGCTGGCGCTGCTCCGGCGGCGTAAGGCCTCTCCTGCTGCTACAGTAGGCCCCCTGCTAGTGAAATAGTCCGGTGAAGATGGGAGCCGGAACGATACTTTCCACTTCTGAGGAGTGGCAGGGAGAGATGGCGGAGGAGGGCAGCCGCCCGGTTGGGGCAGATAAAGCACACATGAAGGTCCAGTGGGCAGGGCGTCCTCTGTGAAGGCTGGCTTAGAGCGGTGGATTGAAATGTTGTTGTGTGCCCATGAATGTCGACGGCAAAGAACTTTGAGGTACTTTCGAGTACACAGAAGGGGCCGTCGTAAGGGAGCTGAATCGGCTTGCGAACAGAGTTTCGGCAAACAAAGAAGTGCGTGCAAGTCGCGAGCTTGGATGGAACATGTGAATATGGTTGAGACTGGCGTCGGAGATGTGGCACTCTGAGATGGCGGCAAAAATTGCGAAGCTGCGTCACGTAATCGGTAGGGTTGGGACTTGTAGACGAATCGCTAGATTCGAAAATTTCACCAGGAATTAAGAAACAGGGGTGAGCCGAGGACAAGTTCTGCCGGAGTGCAACGAAGATATTGTTTCAGTGTAGCACAGAGGCTGAGCAGAGCCAGTGGTACAGAGGCAGTCCAGTGGGTGGTGTCGAGATCGGCTTTGAGGGATGATTTTAGCGAACGATGGAAGCGTTCGGTCATACCGTTCGGGATGGGATGGTAAGCAGTAGTTATAATTCGGGAAGTTCCAAGTAAAGTCATAAGGTTATTAAAAAGTGAAAATTCAAACTGGGCGCCACGTTAAGTGGTGATGGTCGAGGGAACCGCGTACCGGGAGACCCAGGCAGGGACGAAATTACTGGCGATGGTGTCACTGGTGGCGTCAGGCAGAGGGAACGCTTCGCGCCAGCGATTAAACCGATCAATGCAAGTAAGAAGACATGGTTGTCCAGCGGAAGGGGACCAGGGACCCAAGATATTGGTGTGGACATTGTCAAAACGGTCTGACGGCGGAGGGAACGAGCCGAAGAGAGAGGCCGTGTGTCGCTTAGTTATAGACTGCTGGCAAGCCAGTCAGGCACGGGCCCAGGTGCGCGCGTCCTTTTTGATGCCGGGGCAAGCGTAACGTTTCGAGAGAAGTTGCTGCGTGGCGCGAATTCCAGGATGGGATAGGCCGTGGAGGGCGTCCAAGACAAGACGACGAAAGGTAGACGGCACCAACGGGCGCGGAGTGCCGGCCGCAGTGTCGCAGATGAGGGGGACGGGGCACGAAGGAAGGAGAATATCACGGAGAACCAGCAAACGAGGGTTATGGCAAAGGTTCATAACTTCCCGAGTCATGTTGCTGCGCTTTGGCGAGGGCGGCAATGTCGAGGTTCAGTGGTGGAGCAGCCGAGGCAACAGAAGCAGTGACACGTGACAGAGCATCCGCCGGGGCATTTTCAAGACCTTGCACATGTCTGATGTCGGTCGTGAATTCTGCCACGTACGAACGATGACAATTTTCACGGGGCGAGAATTTACCGCTCCCCGATTTGATGGCAAAAAGAAGTGGTTTGGGGTCGGTGACGATGTGGAACTTTCGACCTTCTAGGAGGTGCTTGTAATGCCGCACGGAGATGTACATGTCACGTAGTTCACGGCGGAAAGGACTGTAGCGGCTTTCGGCAGCGGAAAACTTGCGGGAGAAAAAAACAGAGGGCCCCAAGAACCATCCACGAGCTGGTGGAGCACGGCTCCAACGCCGGAGTCAGAAGCGGTGGTCATGAGGTGTAGGGGTGCATCAAGGCGCGGATGGGCAAGGAGAGCGAAGTCGGATAGTTCCGCTTTGGCGGCCTGGAAAGAATCCAGAACAGCTGATGACCATGTGAGTTGTGCGGAGTTTGTTTTCTTGCCTTAAAGCATGTCCGTCAGTGGTTTGAGCAGTGCAGCACAGTGAGGAATGAAACGGCGATAAAAATTGATAAGGCCGATAAATTCACGGAGCTTGCGGAATGAGGCAGGCTGAGGAAAGTTTTGAATGGCCTGGGTTTTTGGTGGGAGAGGCTGGATGCCAGAGCTGTTGACACGGTGGCCAAGGAAGTCGAGCTCCGACTTGCCGAATTCACACTTTGCTCTGTGAATGATCAGGCCGCAATCAGAAAGACGTTGGAAAAGCTCCTGCAAGGTGTTGCAAGTGCTGCTGCGCATCGCTGCGGAATACGAGAAGGTCATCGATGCAGGCCATGCAGAAAGGTAGACGCCTTGTAAATGTGTCCACAAAGAGTGGAAATGTCTGTCCAGAGTTACGAAGGCCAAACTGCATGCGGAGGTATTCGAAGAGGCCGAATGGTGTGATGATTATAGTTTTGAGTACATCGGATGGTTCTTTAGTGATTTGGTGGTACGCCTTGATGAGATCGATTTTAGAGAAAATTGTAGCGCCATGCAGCGCGGCAGTAAAATCTGCGAGGTGAGTTAGGGGACAATGGTCCGGAACGGTAGCGTTGTTGAGGGCGCGGTAATCACCACAGGGGTGCCAGTTCCCTGGGGATTTTTCGATAGCATGTGTAGAGGGGACACCCATGGGCTGGATGAAGGTCGAATAATGCAGAGCTGCAGCCTGTGTTCGAACTCGTTGCGGGCGATATGTAAACGGTCTGGAGCAAGGCGACGGGCTAGGGCGTGTGTGGGCGGGTCAATGGTCACAATGTGATGCGTCACCTGGTGTTTGACGGGCAGTAAGAAGTTGGAAGAACAGAGTAGAAAAGGGTATTCATCCAAGAGGTTCTCGTGGGCCGACTGGTGTGGGCTGGGTATACTGGCAAGCGGTTCTCGAAGACAGAAGCCCTGAACAGAGAGGTTCGCCGTGTCGTCTACGAGACACTTGCTGTGCATGTTAACCAGCAGATTGTAGTGGCGCAGGAAATGCGCTCCGCGGATTGGGTAACGTACGTTTGCGACGAGGAAAACCGATTGGAACACCACGTCGAAGGCCCAAATTGAGTGTGAGAGCATTTTTGCTGTACGTAGCGATGGGGGTGAGGTTTGCGGCTTGTAGCGATGAGCCAGTGCGGCGATAAGGTGAGGATGTAATGCTGCAAGGAAGGACGCTCAGCTCTGCTCCAGTGTCGAGGAGGAAACGGAGGCCCGGGATGTGGTCGCGGATGAAGAATAAGCGGCTATATTCCGGGGTGGCACCACTTACCGCTCCTAGTGGTGTCGTGGGAAGTTTCCCTGGAAGCGACAGAGAGAGGTACACCGAAGTGGTGCTAGAGCAAAAGTGCGATGATACGAGCACTCGCTGGTTTGAAGAGGTGGGGTAGCATTACGTCATCAAGGTGAGGTCTGGCGACGGGAAGGCGAAAGATAGCGGGAGGTCGACAGTGCGGCGATTTGGTCGGAGAGACGTGTGATCTGCGCATGGAAGTTGTCACGGAGACTCTGAAGGTCCACGCGGAAGGGAAGAGATGATGGCGGGGTGGGAGGCTGGGATACTGCGCCGAGAGAATTGGAGTAGGAAACGTCCATGACGGATTCCGCCAGCTCAGCGAGCTTCTCCAAAGGCAACCCCTGGACGGGCGGAAGCACCAGGCAAACCGACGACGTCGAGCGCTGAAGGTAAGGCTCACGCAGGAAGGCTTGGTCGAAGGTGGCAGCCTTGTCGCCCAGAAGCTGCTGTAGCCGCCGCAGTAACTGTGTTGGTTTGCGGTCCCCCAGTTCTTCGAAGGAGATGAGCTGCTGCAGACTGTGATGTTCCGAGATGGCTGTTCACTTGATGAGCTCAGCAACCAACATGTCAAACGGAGCAGAGGCGATCGGAGTTATGAGGAGGTCGCGGACTTCAACGGCAATCTCAGGTGGTAGCGACACAACGACGTGATGAACCTTCTGCGCCTGTGTGGTGATGCGGCCAATAGTGAACTGGCTGTTGACTTGAGTGAGCCAGAGTTGAGGATCGGCCGGCGAGACCTGGGGAAGGCGAAGAGACAGCGCAGAGACTGCACTGGAGGGTCCGTCACCGGACAGGGCGGAGGCGTTGTCGTCGGCGTTGGCCATGGTGGGGGCGGGCGTCAGAGCGGACGTACGGGTCACCAGTTTGTCGCGCCAATCAGTATGAGGCCGGCACGATGAAGGAAATGATCGATTTACTGCCTGAATTGCTAGAATGTCTGATGGCGTGGAGCCGAACGAAGCGTGACGCTGGCACGAGGAGCGAGCTCAATTCCACTGCACTTCGGCGTCATCATCTTCGACGGCTAGTGCTGCTCCTGCGGCGTAAGGCCGCTGCTGCTGCTACAGTTCCCAACAAAATCCGCAAAGGAAAAGTGGTTTCTGGTGAATTTTGCTCACAATAGCTTTCAGTAAGCACATCTCTCAAAACTATAGCACAAAGGAGACAAACATCTCTGGCCCGCATGCCCTTTAAACGAAGCCGATAGCTGTGTTATTAAGCGCCGTCTAATGTCCATGCTTGTGGAATTGAAAGAACAATATTTTGATTTTCATCTTCACAATGGTGATGTCTAGCCACCGGCTATAAATAGAGCTATTGCCTTCGTTTAGAGCTATTGGCATGGTCCAGAGACTTTTGCCCGCGACTGTATCTTCTTTCGAGACGCGGGTTCAATTCCGGCTTTGGCGGCCGACTTTTGGTGCAGGCGAAATGCCAGAGGCCTGTATATTGTGCAATGTCAGGGCACGTTAAAGAACCCCAGGTGTTCGAAATTTTTTCGAAGCCCTCCACCACGCCGTCCCTCATAGCCTGAGTCACTTTGAGACTTTAAACCCCATAAATCAAACCAAACTCTGCTTACCTACAGTAATCAAAGAAGAGGTGCAGTTTCCTTAGGCGTATAGTGGACACTTACGCTTCCCCTAAACATCCATATCTTTGTAACGTAAGAAGCACCTTTTGCTTACTTTTCCAGACCCATTTGTCATCAGTTATGCCCTGATGGCTCCACAGAAAGAACAGCCCATCGTATGGTCTATAACGGCCCAGACGGTATGTATGAAAGCATGTATGCACAATGTTGCTCATAGTTCTAGACCGCCTAGTCGGCTCTTTGCAGCTGTTGAGTAGGGAATTTGAGACGACCCAAAAACTGAATAATTGTTGAGGGTGAAGACAACTTTCATTCTCAGTTCTGGAGGTACCGACAGCTACAAAGGTACCTTAAGTACCCAACTATACAACTCATATCAGACCCTATCGCTTATGAAATATTTATCAACCGTTTTCATAGTATGTGTGAATCTATCTTTCTTCTTATGTGTGAAAGCCTGCATGTGTGAGGCATGTATGTGTACGTATGCATGCTGATAGCAGATTGACAAATAACGTCTATAAGTAGGCTCGTTCCCCTACGTCTTCCTTGTTCTCCCTGAATCTTTACAGAGTACCCAAATTAGAAAGACTAAAGCCAGCAATGCCGCACAAAAATGTATTAAAGCCTCTGGACATGCATTTCCCGAAAGACATTGAGAATGGAAAACAAGAAAGTTTTTGGCAATAAACTTGGACGAGAGTGCCTATGAATGGAACCTTTATCTTGACTCAACTTTGTCTGAAATCCTTAAAAATGAGAAGCTGAAAGTGTTTCTGGGTCCCATTTAAAGGAAGCGTACCGCAAATACCGACTCGAAATATAGATCTCGGCGCTCCCTTTGTTCTTGACACGGTTCGCTCCTGTGGTTGAGAGACCAGACTTCATTTAAATAATGAGGTCTCACCTCGTCGGCCGAGAGGATCAAAGAAGGGAGAAAAGGTCCCTGATTCTATTATGCCGGACCGGAAGTACGCCAGCATTATGGTGTAAGTTGCAGGCATTTGTATTTCATTTTTCCTCGCATCAAAGGTTATGACGTTTGCTTCTTCCTTTGCATTTTTTTAAAGTGTAGTTCAGAATAGCGGGAACATAGAAGGAGCCACCATTAAGAGGATACCTCTTGAAAGGACGACATTAATCAGACTGTAATAACACACAACCCGGCTTGCGAAATACGGACGATACAAAATCTTACTGAGATAATTGTGAAATGAAATTAGGGGTTATTAAAAATCAGTGGTGAATAGAACAGGAGCACAGATTGGCCTTTGAATTGCAACCGCAGTTTAGGCAATTACCTCAGAATACAGATATGCAGCGCTGGTTGCTGAAAAAGAAGCCAAAGGCTCGCTAATGACAGTATTTGCCGCTTACAGGCAAATCGGTTCTGCACTTTTTATTCTATGACATGCTTTTTAGCGACTGATACAAGGGTAAAAAAATTTTATCGCTGCTCATTAGACGGAAAACCAAACACTGTGCATGGCGCTGTGTCGATGAACTTTAAGGAGACTAAGATAGTGTGCCTTACTCCTGCTGTAAGTCAGAAGACGAAGATAGTGAACTGATGATGATGATAGTGAATTTTTATGGCGCAAAGGCATCTTCGGCCAAAGAGCTCCAAGGCACAAGGTAATTTTTCTTTTCTCAAGGAGAGGTCAAAGACCCATTACCCGAGCATTTTTCCCTGATTAAGCCGAGCAGCAAGCCAGGGGAGGCTTGTGTATTACCGGCGGGCAGCACCAGAAACCGATCCCCGCACCGGCCGCATGCGAAGCGGATGCTGAAACGACTAGGCCACCGCTGCGGTCAAAAAAAGGTGAACTTACAGCCGCGGTCAAAATTCTTTTCTCATAATACAGGGTTTCCTTGCCATGCGTAGAGTGAAGCATTTAGGGCGTTCCTGAAGCTCTATATATGCAAACGTAATGTAATAATCTGTTACAGCGAACTTTTTTTGTTACGACCAGAGCTGCAAACACCTTTTCATTGCTGAAGCCTGACCTCCCTATCCAAAAATCTCGTATATATGCGTCCAATGTGTGTAGCCCCTACGGGATAATGTAACATGTGTCGTACGTGCCCACATATGCGATACGTTCCCTTATGTCATATGTGTCATATGTGTCTCGTATGTAATTCTATTGGGACAGAGAAACGCTGGGCAGGAATTGAAATGATGTGAACCATGAAATAGCTGCCAAACAGTTTAGGAAACCCAAAAAGTAAAAAAAAAACTACTAGGCAAAAAAACCTACATGCTCAACAGGAATCTAACCACGATCCTTCACATCCGCAGTGCACAACATTAGTCACTACTTTACGACTGCCGCTTGAGACTGTCGCGTTATTTTAGCATGACAAAACTCACGCTGTCCTTTCCATTACTTTGCAGCTGAAGTTTAAGACGCGAGGCGAAGTAGTTATTTACCTGGTTTAAGGAACGAATTTAGAGAACTCGTCTTCCACCAATGCTTTGAATCTTCATGTGTACTGCGATAAGTATTGAAGCACGTTTTTCTCACTGCGGAAGTCTTATTGCAGTTGTAGCTGCACTTCGCTACCTCTTCGACCTTTCAGCGTGGCACCACTTCAGCTCCCTGGCGGCGGCGTTGGTCACGTGGTTGGTCACGTTGGTTGATCACGTGGTGCGGCCGTTGGTCACGTGGTTATGCACATGGGTTGATCACGTGGTGCGGAGCCGCTGCTGCGGCGCGGCGCGCAACAGCTGTGCGCATGTGCCGTGTCAAGTCGGACACAGATGAAGCAACGCCCAGCGAAACGGAGCGGCGAAAGACTGATTTGCAATTCGACTGAGTTTCACTCGGCCAGATGTAGCTATTGCGTCACTTCAGGTTTAACCAGAGCTAAACCACAGCCTTTTCTTTGCTACACCTGGAGCTGTGCCAAGGGAATACCCCTGTTATTTGTTGTGCAGCTTTAGAGCGGCTGAAAAAAAGCAGAGAATGCCACATTTACCTGCTAACTAAACGTGTATTAAAGTATATTGAAAACGCCAAACGACAGACTATTTGGGGTAACCAGTGTTCAATGCAAGATAGAGGGCACAAACTGAGAAACGAGGAGAAATTGTGTGAAACAGGCCAAGGGTTTGTTTTTTGTCTTTCTCATGCTCTGGTTCGCATCTGTTAATTGCTTTTGGTCGCTACATTTCCGCGCGTTTCACGAAGTACGCGCGACTGTATACGAGGCACACATGAACGACAATGTTTCCATGAGATAGGTGTAGACTGATACGATGCACATCAGAGCTCCTGTCTGCGCACGAGTGCCGCGTACGTGTGTTCACCCGAGACATATGTGTTCACCCTAGGCATTCGCAACGCGAATGAACTCGTATTAAGTCGAAATGAGGTCATACGAGGCACATCTCTGACACATGTGAACTCGTATCAAACATATATCATACGAGGTACGTTTGTCGACACATATATCTCAAATGAGTTCATACGAAAATCATTCTGACACATATGACCTCGTATGAAGCATATATATGTTATACGAGGCACATATTTTGACACATTATAACTCACATGCTGCATATATGATGGTTTAGGGTTTTGGGGGTTTAACGTCCTTAGGCGACTCAAGCTATGAGAGACGCCGTAGTGAAGGGCTCCGGTAATTTCTACCACTTAGGGTTCTTTAACGTGCACTGACATCGCACAGTACACGGGCCACTAGAATTCCGCCTCCATCGAAATTCGGCCGCCGCGGCCGGGATTGAACCCGCGTCTTTCGGGCCAGCAGCCGAGCGCCATAACCACTCAGCCACTGCGGCGGTGCTGCATATACGAGGTCACACGAGACACATTTGGGACACGTATAACTCGTATGTGACATATATCATGTCGCGATTGGAATAAGAACCCGAGACGGAACGAGCAGATCAGCTTCGCTGGCCTGCTCAAAGGAGCACTACACAGTTGCCGCAAGCGGCCACATACTCTGATACTGTGCATCGCACTTCGTCGTCTTTATCAACTAATACTTGTTTCGAACTGATATAGTCACCCGACGGGCTGACTGCCAAGCAAAGCAAAACCATGGGCCAACCAGGCAAACAAATACTTCCGCACTTCTATTTGGTTGAACTACGATAAAACCCGGCCACTGTTCCGGACTGCCGTCACTACTACGTGACAACTGGCCGAGGTGCGTGTGTGCCAGGGACAGGTTCTGGCAACGCTAGTGAAGCCGGCCAGATCGAACAGCAAGCTCAAAGCAGCCGCCATCTCTTAGACATGCCCCCTGGGCAGGGACTTCTTCTGTACTGCAATCGACTGGCAGGAATGCTGCAACTATGGCCCAGCCTTCGGCGCCTAGCGGCTCTTCTTGGGACAGCATGTGCTAAGTCAATTCGTTGCTGTAAAAAAAACTCCTAATTATTTCACTTTACAAAGCTGACATATAAGATCCTGTGAAGAATGATCAGTAAGAAGTCGCCCGCCAGCTTTCTCTTCTGCATCAAGTTCAAGATCCTGCCTGCCCTACTCTAAACGTAGCGCCATTCCTCGCGCCGACTTTATGCCCTGTTGTCGTGGAGCAATTCGCAGCACCCCATTCATTGAGCCATTCACTTCCTCGTGTGGCGGATCTACTCAACTGTGCTGTCGCAGCCACCGGGACACGGAGCTCGGTCGCCCTTCCCGCGTACAGCAGCAGTCCGGTCTTTTATTCAGTACCACCCGCCTCGTTCCCTCGCACCCGACGAGATCCTACGTACGCTTAGCGCACGGAGGACAATCGGCTCATCTGCTACGCTTGCGGGCTTCCGCGCTACGTCGCGCGTCTTTGTCGTCAGCGCTTGCCTCGTTCTGGAACTGATGCGCGGCCATATAGATAAGATTTGGAGCCACCCTTGCGCAGTAGCTCTTTTCTGGCTCATCCATGCCTCTCCCACAGTACCCAGCTCGCCGCTCGTTTTCCGCTCGCCGGCGTTCAGTTTCCCCAATGCTCCGACGAGCGGATCCCCTCGGAGAGGGAAACTGAATGTCACAGTTCCGGAGGCAAGATCTGCGTATTTTTCGAAATCGTTAAGTCCTCTGTTTCGTCCCCCTAAGGTGATTCAGGTGTTTGGTGAGGGCGTCCCTTTTCTCGCACTTGTTGACATGGGCGATGCTGTGCCGGTGATTAGTGACTTTCTTCGCTGTAAAATTCTTCAGGTGACGCCGTTACAGTGACTTTTCCCTCCATACGGACAGATCGCAGCGCATCTGCCCCATCGCCGCCTGCACGGTACGCGTTTCTATCAGCGACGTAGCACACATCATCCAGTTTGTTGTGCAGCGTGACTGCTCTCACAATGTCATCCTCCGCTGCGACTTCCTTTCGAGACACCGTGCAGTGATTGATTGCGCCAGTGCTGTACTTGCGCCTTCTCCCGAGTGTAACGTTTCCTTGTGTGACCTGCCTGCGCGCTCCGCTAAGCTTCTTGTAGCTGAATAAAAGGGCATACCTCCCTCCTCTTTAGCGCTCGCACCGCTCCGACCTGACTCTGCCTTCAACAGCCCTCTTCTCTTTACACCTACCACAGAGCCCTGCTTGAAGCGGCTACGAGCGAGAAACTAAGCGTTCAAAGGCAGCGCAGCCTAACGCTCGTCCTGGAGGAGGCCGCTCTCTCGACCCGCAGGAAGTATTCCGCAGCGCGGAGTAAGAACGCGGCATGGTTCCGCAAGCCTTGACGTGATAATTGAGATATGCTCTGCTCTTCTTGCGCTACGTGGAGGAGGAGGAAGAAATGCGCCGCACTGGCGACCGGATAGCCATGCCGTATGAGCACTCGTGGGTACCGGAGTCGACTTTTCTGTTATGAGCAGCCAAGTATCTACGACCCTCCGAAAAGTTCTAACACCTTGGCCTGGACCGCAGATACGCACAGCTCGTTGCCATGTGGTAACGCCGATTGGTCTCTGAACCTGCCGCATAAAGACTCGCGTTGCACCTTTCATTGGCTTCTTCGCCGTGCTACGAGAGTGCTCCAAAGAAGTGAATCTCGGCATGTACTTCCTTAAAGAGTATCGGGCGGTCATCTACCTGCAGGGGCAATTGGTATCTTTTTCGACACTGCGAGCCGTACGATGTGTGATAGCATACATCCTATTGTCTATGTTGCCGGCTGCAAGTTCGCTGTGTATGAATTACATTGTGCAGCCAACATACCTGCACACTTGTACAGCACGTCGAGCTTGGAAGGCAATTTCACGCTAGGATTCTTTCACTCTAGATTGGCTCTCGGTTTTAAGCGTGAGTGGCAGTCAAAATGTGGCCTTACTTAGACTAAGGGATAAACGCACGCCGTCTTCCTGACCAGTTATGAGCCTTTCAGGGATTTCAGTCACCATATACGTCTAGATGAATGTGAACAATGACCATGGGCCTTCTATGTATAACCTAAATTTTAATCGAATTCTTGTATTAGAGCACTTTAAAATACTTTCCGCCACTTGTATTTGTTCCACATACTGAAACTTGACCATTGAACTATTTCTTTTTGTGCTTGAATCAAAATTTCTGCCTGGCGCCTGGACCAAATCCGTTTAACTCCTGCTCAGTAGTGGAAGGCCGCCGCCATGCACTGAAGTACCTTGAAGGAGGCACTGGTGGCCTACGAGAACTGTCCTAGGCCAGAACACGTTTCTCATTCCTCTTATGCTGCAGCGTTTTTGCAATTTCCTGATGGACTTCTGCGACGCACATTAAACAACGAAGACGGCTTTAGATGCTTTGTTAACGAGAGCCTGAATGCGGCATTAGTTACGGCGCTATAAGCATTGTAAACTGTGAGCCACAACATTAGTGTAGTCACTTTCTTCAAAGCAGGCGTCATTCAGAATTTTCGTCTGCGAATTACGGTCTGCAAGTTAGATCGAAATAAACTGCCGCTCCCCTCGAGGCCACAAGGCAATGTGATATTTATATTGCAGTTTCTGTCTTCGATATAGCATTTGCCTCAGCAGTTTTAAGAAAACCAGCATACTATAGCTCCATTGACCATGGCAGGACGCTCATCTATAACTACAAACGGGGTCAGTATGGCTCACTACCAAAGCAGAATGCGGCAGAAGCGATTGCGCCAAAAAATTGTGATCCGCGTTTTTAAGGCAACTCGCATGAGAAGTGCGCATTCTGTATGATTCCACTTTTCATTTCATTTATTCTTCCGCATGCATGGGCGAAATCGGAAGTAAAATCAAGTTGGCCGGAATAGGGTGATTTGAACATCAGCCTGTAGAAATGCAAGTGATCTGTGTCAGAACTATGTTTTATATATCATATATTGCGATAGATGGAGCCCGACATGCGGTATTTAAAGTTATTGTCGTCACGGAATCAGCTTCATATAAGCCCCTCAAAGTTGCTTATAATTTTTCATTTCACCCAGTACTGTCATCGTTCGGCCCCAGTGTACATATTTAAAACCAATAACGTCGTCTTCACAATGCTGGTTTTCAGGTGTAGTAGTATGTGTGCCCGCTCCTCACCGTGTGTTCCCGGTTCGAACCTCAGTTATGTCAATTGATGGGTTTGATGTCGATGATATTGTGTATTTTTATGTGCATGTTTTTGAGCATTGTGTCAATAAACAGCAATAATTGACCTCGTGAAGTCCAGGCTCGTCTTTCATGAAAGAATTCGCAGGTGGGCCACACCAACGTGGTGCCGCTGAGGGAGCGCACGGATTAGTAAGGAGGAAATAATTGGGCCTTTCCACCACATAAAATTGTCGCGCTTAATTACGTGGCCGCATAGAATCTCAGCAGCATTGTCGTTTACAAAAGAGACCGCTTACGCTGCGCGCCGCACACACGAGCTGTTTAGAGGCGTCCTAAACTTCGCCCAAAATCCTGCGTCATCGACGCGCGCTGTGTCGTGGACTTGACTAAGAGTGTGCTAGGGCTCGTAAAAAGACGCTAAATAAAAAACACAAGAAAACGTATCGCAAAGATGAATGCCAAATAAACACATATTCGTCGCTATAAACTATGCTTGCTAGAGTTCTTTGTCTCGACTCACATCAACCATGTGCTTAATGCCGGAGATACCGCCAAAATCGGGTTTGCTTATCGTTTGGGTTCATTAATGCCTTTCCCTGCAGTTGATGCTTTTATCAATAATTTGATTCAATTATTCGCAAGTTTTCTTTGTTGTTCCCGAGAGCCACTGGGAAATTAAATTGTCTCTGCCTTCCGTATACGTGCTTATTTGAATTATTTGGATATTCTGATACAGAGCGGCCTCAGGGGTGCTTCATCAATCACTCGGTTATGCCTGACGGCTGAGACGAAGTCACAACCAATGAATTAACATGCCATGTAGTAAATTTGATAGAAACCCACCACGCTATAAACACCAGATCGAGGCTTACTTCCCTCAACGCCAGCATTTATTTATTTATTTTATAATTACTATGCCTCAGATACCTCGTATTGGTGTATTGCGTGAATGTTGTGTCGTATTCTAAAGCCTAACGCGCATCGTGCGGTCCTGATGTCGCAGATGTAGAATAACCTTTCACTTATGATGCTCTTTACTTAAGCAGGCAGTAATTTCAACATATAGGAACTATCAGCCTCTTTCTTCTTAAAGCCAGCCCAGTGAATTTTCTGCGAATACCTGGCCGCTAGAGCACGCAACTCATGACGATCTCGCCGACGGAACAGTCGGACTAGTCTTAAGAACAAGCAGGTTTGTCTGAGTATATCCCGTTCTCAATGTCGCACGATGCAAAAAAAAATAAAAACTAGCAGTTCTCTGGCACGACCTCGCACTATTAAGCGGCACAAAGCAGGTTTCAGAGTTCGCGCGTACAAGGAATCCACTTACATTAGGCATACTTATAGGGATACAGACACAAAGATTTTGGATGTCTACTTTTGTCTTGAATGAAGCCTGCGGTCCTAGTAATCATGAACATGAGCTCAAAACACCAATGCGTAGGTTTAGTTAGTAATTACGAACAATTATACCCGCAGTTACGGTCTCGGTCAGCACCAGCGCCGGATTGCATCTTGACGTCACGGTCTACCAGCCAACCCTAACTACAACATTCCTGATGACGATGGCACCGCTGGCAAGCACTGCTTGTTCCTGTTAAAAACATTCGCTTCGGTTACGTCGCAATTGGGGCAAGAGCACTTTGACGTTATTCGATACGAGTGGAAATGCCGAGTGGATGCTGGGACAAAGTTGGAAATCATAAAAAATTCTGATCCACTCAACGCCTGCAACTGATATTTGATACAAGGCATTTCTTTAAGCCCACGATGCAAATCTTATCGTTTTTGTCGCGTTCGATATTTTGTGTCTGTACCCCTTTAAAGGCTGCAAATCAACGACTACTGACAACGAAAGAACCATTCTCGATCTGTCTTTGGCACGGCTATGGTGTTTTAAACGTTGAGGCTTCACAATCGATACCTGCCACAGAGTTGCTTAAGAAAACCACGGGAAACATGCCACCGAGTCTATGTATCACTCTTCTCGCGTGCTTTTTTCTGTGCGCTGTATTCCGCCAGCGGAGGTACACCTGTAAACCAAACAGTAACCCTCAGTGTCTTTTCTTTCCATGACGTCATTGCATAACACGTTCAAAACGTCTAATTTTAGCTATCAAAGCCGAGAGAGCACCGGATGTATTCCTCCGTTGAGCAGGTGGCCACGCCACGGCTACTCTTCTTCGCTATTTCTCCTTCCTTCCTTCTGTTTCTGCCCGTAAATGGCTATTGACAAAATAATCCACGCTAATAGCTGATAAACAATGGCATTCGCTCAGTCTCTAATGAAGGAAAAGGCAGGCTGCAGCAGCGAAAGAAAATAATAATTTAAAAAAAAACTGCTAAATTATACGGAACCTGGACTCTCCGTTTGTCTTTGACATCTCGTTGTTGGATCGAACCGTGCTAATTTGGAGAGTTATTTCGACCAACAAATAAATACGAGCGCCTTTTCGCTGCCTTTTGTCCGAAATATTGCCCAAATTAGTGTTGGCCGATTCAACATGTCGTACCAACCAGCCCCAAAAGCTGCATTTTGTCTTGCACATCACGGCCGATTTCATCTCGCAATTCCTGTGCGTTCGCTTACTAAGCTCCTCATTTCGCACCGTTCTCATAGACTGTCTGCGTTATTTTTCAATTCGCAGATAAGACTTCGAAACAGTATTTTTGCATCTTCTTAACCCTGCAGCTGTTCCTTTATTTTCTACCTGTTTCTAAAGCCGTGGTCGTGGCCGCGTAGTCGTTATTGTTTTCCCAGCCACCTGCTCTCATGAGTACCGCTGTAACGGTGAATAGTTACAGACAGTACCACGTGGAAGGCAAAGCACACTGAACTTCTTCCCTGTCAAATTCTGGTAATTGTCAGTTGCCAAACGTATAGGGCATTTATTTCATGCTGTACGCGTGGTGCCGAATTGATCGATGAAACCCGTGCGATTGGTTGTGTTACTGTAGGCAGCATGCAATCTCCGTTTAGAAGTTTCGTCACGACTATGTTGTCAAAAGACCTAAACTTCAGTCCTTTCACAATAACCATTACGAACGATCTGTCATAAGCACAAACCGCAATGGTAGCTGAGCGGTTCGCGCATCCACGTTGTGTGCGGTAGATGCAGGGTTCGATCACATTTGCCGCCAGTGGGTTTTCAATGATCATAAGACTAGCCCTGGCCGGCTTTTTGTTTGCATTTCGTAAGGCGAAATGGTTGGGAAATGCTTCGAGCTCAACCTGAGCAAACCTACACATGTTGGCCATGGCGTACTTTAAGCAGTCTACCCTTGTGCCGCTAAAATTCAAGCCATCATCTCCAGCAGAAACCCACGCACATAGATAAGGTAAAAGAACCGCGGTTTAGAGCGAGTGAGCTATCTCGCGGCACCCGGTAAGCGGGTTTCCCGCCTTAAATTGCTTGTTAAGGCAGCGGCTAGGTGTTTCCGGCAAACAGGCACATTCGTTAATCGTGTACGCCTATGCCCGTCAATAATTCCGTGGACTACTTATCTGCTGTCACTTTTCTTGATGGCGCCATAATTTCATGCCAGCCTAGTCAGCTTTCCTCCTGTTGAAACAAGTCACATTAACCAATCACATAATTCTTCCTCGAGCGGGCGCTCCTTGCTGATAATCAATTTCCCTAAAATTGTTTTCATAAACACCTTCTCTTCAGCTAAAAATTTCGTTTCGGAAAGTAAACTCTAGCGCAAAGGGAAGAGAACAAAACCCGACTGGCCAACTGTACATTGATAGCGTGCTCTATTAATAGAATAAATATCGCAACAATCTTTACGTTTGCTGATTTTTAATAGATTATTTGGAAAATGTATCGTCCCGGTTGTGAATCGAAAGAGAATAAAAAAAAAATCGCGGGAGCATCCTGTGAGTAATATCCTGTAATTTTAAACAACGGCTTCAATGAAAGTGCACATGTGTTCGTTAGAACAGGGCTAGGGAACCCATGTAGGATAAAGTTTCCAGCGGTTCTCTTGTGCATCTTCCAAGCCTTGTTTATATTTGTTTGCCTGGAATGGTGCTGCACAAAAGAATAGAGGTTTCAAGTGATCCTGAGATAAAGCTTCATGTTTTTGTGAACACTTTTCACTGTAAGGCAGGAACCATTATTTCTGTTTGCGTTCAGCCCTGTAGGATTTGCGTTTTTCGGAGTTTAACGTCCGTAAGCAATTAAAACTATGAGGGACGCTGTAGTGCAGGGCATCGGAAATTTACATCACCTGGGGTTTTTAACGTGCACTTAAATTGCTATGTACTGCAGCATGTAGCATTTCGCCTCCATCAAAATGCGACCTCTTCGGCCGGGATCGAACCGCATCTCTTGCGTCAGCAGCTGTGCAACATAACCACTAAGCAACCGTGTGACGCTCAGCCTCGTATGGACATGGCTTTCGAGCTTAAGGTTTTTGACGGAAAAGGAAGTGAGAAAAAATTAAAGTTGGCTTAAATTTTAAAAAGTTGTTCCCTGCATGTTAACCACCTGCTGGAGCCTGAGAGGTGGAAAATTATTCTAATGGTTTCCTGCGGGAATTAAGCAAATGAGTTAATGTTTGCTTTCTGCACATTTTTTCAATATTTCTTTCTGGCAGTTACAAATTCAAGGGGTAAACTGCCGCTGATCGGAGCTGCCAAGTAAGTTTCACTTCTATCACCCGCTTTTTCGTGCCCCGGTATTTTTCTTTATTTCCACTGCCATCACTTGTAAACTAAATGTCCCTACACAATTTACGCATTTAAAGTGCTGTGTGCCAGATATTGTTTTACTACTTACATGGTCATTTGCACTGTGCATAAAGAGAGGACCACTGCGGAAAAAAAGGTTTCAAAGCAAAAAATTCAGTTTAAGCAATGAATACAAAAACCGAAACAAATATAAGGCTCTTTCCTCAAATTCACGAAGCGGGATACGCACATCTCGCGTGTACCCCACGTGCAGAGCACTGCAATGTACATTTCTCAATATGGCTCTATATTGAACGTGCTATTAGTAAAAATAAAAATGATATTAGTTAGAAATTGCCACTGCAACAAGGACATTTTGGCTCTCCGGAGTGCACCGCAAATTAAATCTAGACACTCAACGCACGTAATCTAAGAATATGTTTTGTGCAGACTAAAATAATATTCTATTACGGTCTTGTCCAATAAGGCGAGTCTTCAAGGATAGTAGCCCTAAGTGCAATAATAATAATTGTTTTTTTGGGGAAAGGAAATGGCGCAGTATCTGTCTCATATATTGTTGGACACCTGAACCGCGCCGTAAGGGAAGGGATAAGAAAGGGAGTGAAAGAAGAAAGGAAGAATTAGGTGCCGTAGTGGAGGGCTCCGGAATAATTTCGACCACCTGGGGATCTTTAACGTGCACTGACATCGCACAGCACACGGGCGCCTTAGCGTTTTTCCTCCACAAAAACGCAGCCGCCGCGGTCGGGTTCGATCCCGGGAACTCCGGATCAGTAGTCGAGCGCCCCTAAGTGCAAAAGCAAATCACAAGAACCAGCGGTGCAAAAATTTGCAAAAAAGACACGTTTTCTGCCTGAAACGCGATTAAAATATAGCATTTGACTCTGATCTTCAGCAGTATGAAGCCCAAACAAGAACTCCACTAAACAAGAAATAATGAGTGCATATTGCACCCTGTGCTGAGGCAAGTATTCTTTATGAAATGGAGGAATGCGGTATGGTTTTCTGTATTCGGTATTCTTTTTTTGTCGCATGACCGAAGGCATAGAAGTGCACTGATGAGAATCTAAACGTGCTTAAACACTGTAGTGAGACCCAGTGACGCGCAGTGATTATCCTAGCCTGGTTGAAATTTTTCTTGTTTTCAAAACTGCGCCCAAACACTGAAGGAGCAACTCGCGAAGACAACATTACCTCCAGAGAAAATATCAGAATCTGCTGCATCGCCAAAGAGTCCGGTGAACATACGCAAAGGAAGGAAATTAAATAGTGTACACGTAAACGAATGACTGTTTTAGTAGACACCGCAAAAGTTTTCTAACAAACATTTGTGCAGGTCGAACGTTATCAGTCCGCACCGCATTAGCCACCTCTCAAGCATGCAAGGAGACGCACATGATTTGACAAGGAAGGTGTAAGATTATATGGCGATACTAGAAACAGCAGTGCATTTAGGGCTCTATAGGGGTGATAAAAATCTCTTACAAGCCCTGAAGCTAGCGTTAAGGAAGTGTTTGCTAGCGTATATTCAAGAAGTGGAAAAAGCGCCTCGGTGAAAAAAGGTATACACTCTAAAAACACCAGGTTTTCTCTAAATGAATCTCTGCATTGTACAGAGACACGCAGAGAGAGTGCAAATAATGAAAAAAGAAAATAAAGTGAGACAAGCATCTGCTCGTGGCGCCTTTCCCCCACAGTGGAACCAGAATGGGCGCATTTTATCGGCCACTCGAGCGCTAATGGTTCAGTGAGAAGCTCTCCTTTCTCGAAGACAAAAGAGCACGCTGCGGGAACCGGCAGTCGATGCGGATGTCATGCATGCGACTAGCAGGACGCGAAGCCATTATTTTCACTACAGTATTACCTTCTGTGATGCTCCTTGAGGCTTCAGTCATTGCTGTTGTACTGGCGGTGCGTGGCTGGTGCGGCGCTGCACGGATCACTGGCTGCGCGTAGCGCGCATCGGCCGCCGCCTTATCACGACCGGGTTTGGCAAGCTTGGCCGCCGGGCTCCGCGCCCGTCACGTAGAGCAGAACAATCTTTTTGTTGCCTCGGTGGCAGGAACCGCAGCTGCTTTGGGCGTTGTCTTCTAAGCCCCAATGAATAGCGTTGGAGAGACTTTTCGAGGAAACAAGCGCAGTTTCGAAAGCCTTGTGAAGGAACAGTGCAGGGACGAGACACAACGAACATTGAAAGATACACACGGGCAATGTTCCTTGTCTCTCGTCCCTGCGCTGTTCTCTAATCATGCATAAGAAGCAACTAGCCCGTCAACTCGCTCTTGAAAAGCCTACTGGCGCGCACAATACCAGGAAAGTTATGAATGCAAGAATGCAGAAAAAAATGACGTTAACTCACGTTCTGGTACTTCGCAAGCGCCCCATTAAGGATTAACAATGAAAGAAAATCTGGCTTGAGCAAGAAAATTTTAATAGAAAGAATAAAACAGTTTATTCTCTACCTCGGGTAGAATAAACCAAGTCAGGACAAGAACTGACGCTAAAGAAGGAAGGAAACAGGTGGAGAAAGAGCGTATTGGGTGTCTCATGAGGGTTGGCTTCATCCGAGCGAGGACGCTACTCCAAAATCTTTGTTGATTAAACGGAATGTGGAATCGAGCGGAAGGAAGAATATCACATAAATCAGAAATTAGGAATACCAGAGTCTACACGCGCTGTAGACACTACAAACACTATTTCAACCGTGCTGAATGCCGCATCGTACCTTGGTAAGCCGACCTCTACCTTCATGTACCATCACCTTTCACCTACCGTCACTCTAACGTAGGCGACATGCAATAAAAGGTATTTGCCGTCATCGTCCTACAAACTTTGACCAAGCACTCACTAGGTGTCAACAAATTTTCAGTGTGCCTTCATGCATAAGACGTCAACCTATACGGTAGTAATTCTCTGCCTTTCTTTGCACTTCCGTGTATTTGCGTGTGTAAAGTACGTAACAGGTGAATGTGCGTAAGTTTTTACCTCTGCTGATGCTTGCGTCTTCTTATATAGACAGTGATGACTCTGCACATGCTTCACCCTGATAACAGTTTTTTTCGGTTATGGAACTGCATTCTTCTGTCATTGCCGGGGTATGCAGGAGATGGCGGCGAGGTATCAGCCACAACTAAGTAACGAAAAGGAGGAGTTCACTAAGGGCTCGACAAAAGTAAGGTAGCTAAGTAATTTTTGATTCGTTTCTTTTTACTGACCAAGTCTCCTTTAAAACAACGAGAAACTCCTCTAGACTAATGCCCGAACTCTTGGTACAAGACAGTGCCCATATGTAATGGAAATTGTAATGTGGCATAGAAAATTTGGGCGTCTCTTCAGAACTGTCGAAAAGACGAGGATTTGGTGACGTCATGACGAACGCTTATGCGTGACCAGCGAAATGTGGCAGCGGTATATGTATGCGAAAATCACCTAAAGGTGGTGTTGAGGAGAGATGTCAGCAAACCACGAACAGGACGAAGATTTTCCGTTAACTGAAAAGCAAATACCATAACTGAGCCTATTGAAGTTTTGCAGGTTCCTAACATCTTATAACTAAAATGATACGTTGTCTGTCCTCAATGTGGTGTTGACGCATTGCACCGGGAATAGACTATGCTTTCTTAGAGCTTTAAAGCGACAGCGTTAAAAGCCTTGTGTCGCAGAAAAGCCGGTGCCATTGACGATCGGCCATGAGCGAAAAATCGAAGAAAGAGGTTTGAGGACTCCCGGTGATCTACGCATGCGACGTAGAGAATGACTAATGGCTGCATATGTGGGCATTAACCCATTATTGCTATCCGAGCAATTTGCATTCCTTAACATTGGATTTCAAAACCGGTAATGTAGTGAAAACCTAAGTGCACCTAATTCGCATTTGGCCTTTGTCCACAAAAACTAGCAGCCCAGAAACTACGCGTACTCGAGAATCAACTGCAGTTTGTGTCTTAGTACATTGTCACGACTCTACAACCCGCGCGCGCAGTCGTAGATCAGAGTTCATTCTTGGGCTCTCCCCTTCGCCTGCCTGCACGGCTCCTTGGGTGGTGACACAGGTGGAGGTGCGGGGTGGTAGGCAGGTGACAATATTCTTGGTGTTTGCAGCGCTATATTAACTAGCAGCTTTACAGCTCAGGTTGGAGAAAGTCTACTAGTCCTCTCTGTACTTAATATTTTTCCTTGAACTACATGCGGCAATGTCAATATTTATCTAAAGCATATCACCAACTTAGTTATTGTTGGGCAGTAAAAAAGCTGCGCTCAGAGTAGCGCGCAGTTCCTGTGAAGTTGAAGAACTGCCTGCTCAGAGGGTAGCTTTTATGTGCGATTCCTTACTTTATTCCTGGCGTCCGCGCACTCCGTCCAGTGTTTACACATTCCTGTATATAAAGAAGTAAATGCTGTTATGGAATTAGCACTTCGTCATCCGCTCAACACCCATAAAAAACATGCACGCCTCCTTCTGCCTCTCTTTTACGAAACGCACAAACAGCCACGTCGACTTCCGTGCGAATGACTGTGTATCCGAACTCGATTCAGAGGCATAAATCAAGAGCTCGGCCATAACCGCTTGCATCCTCTCCAGACAGCGAGAACACAGCCATAAAAATGAGTGTCAAAGCGAACTCCGTACGCCGCAGGTCTTGACGAGAATCCTTTTGCCCTTCCCCAACACACATGACACATGTCTGTCTGATAGAAGCCAAGGAAGAAGCCAAGAGAGGGTGACGATTTAAGAGCACAATGGCAGGAACACCCCCGTAGTTGCCGGCGTACAGGAAGCATTTGCACTATCTTGTCATTGCGACTGCAAACAATACTATAAGGCTCTGTGTGCCGCGGTTTGGCAGGAAGCGATAGAGGCAGAAAGGTCTTCATGAGGTCCTCCTCGCCCATTGAATTTTTGCGTCCATTGCAAGCGGCAGGAATGAATATCGGCCAGCGCAGGCGGTCAGAAGACTTCCTTTCTCAGCCCCGTGTGTCCCTGCTCCTACGAAGCAGCGGCAAGCTTTATCAAGTAAAATACCGTTAGAGAAAATACAATGCCTGCAAACCGTCCGGTCATTTGCTCAAGGGATAAGGGCCTCAAACAGGCATGAATGCAGACAACCTCAATGCCTTCCGCTGTCCCACATTTATCGCTTTGAGTGTTCGTTCTGCGACCTGCGCATTGTAAGTCGACTCTCCCTCGAACTCACGTTAGGCTAAGACGTGTTAGCTGCCATATAGAGCACATCGAATATTTTTCCTCTCTTCGTACGGATTTCTGCCCCCTTTGTCTCACCTCTCCCACACGAGACTGCCTGTAATCTGTTATTTGAGGTTTATTTTCGAAATAATAGAAGCATATCAGCGAGAGACAGCGATTTAGTGCAGTGTAGTGTTTTGCGGGTTGTGTGAGCGCGCATGCCATTGACGCTGCTTCTTAAGTACTAAAACTGCTGTGCTGGAATTAGGGCAACGACCTGTTCGGGCGCACGTACTTCAAACACAAGAAGGCTAGCAGAGAATCAGACTTCAGTTAGCTACCTCCGTTGAAAGCAGAAAAAAAAACTTACCATCAAGTACGGAGTGCGCGAAAGAAGAATGGCTGACTCGGGAGAATCAGATGGGACTTACTTCGATAAATGAGTGCGCACCGGCGGCGGCGAAGCAGTGGACAGCAGCAAAAGCGGATTGATGGCGAGGGTAAGTTTTGGACCATGCGGACCACTTTCCCTTTAGAGAGAAGTCACAGGTAGAAAGGAAAAGCGAAAAAAAACGCCAACTTTTCGTGTTGTCCTGATGTCTTAACAATGCTTGACTTCCTTTTTCTCCAGTATTCATTTGTTTATTCTCTTAAGACTTTTGAAGACTTTGTGTGCTTTCTTTTATGACATTTTCATTTCTTTTGCAGTTGCAGGTAGTTTGGCTCTATAATAGTACCCTTGTTGTGCGCAGTTCGCCTTATTTAGCATCCGTTTGATGTAGCGGAGAAACTGCCTTCAATGGACGGTGAACGCACGCTGCAAACTCTGGAACAGTATGTGTCAGAATTAACCGCAAGCATGCTACTCACCACACAAATGGTAGTCGAAAGTTTTATACGGTTTCATTGTTTAAAAAATCAATATTTTAACTCCTCATGACCTTCACGCGAGGTGGTTAACTTGAATAATATAGATTCCAACATGATTTCTCTTTGCGAGATAGGGGACATGTACAGCGTTCCTTAAAATCCAAAAGCAAACGGCGTGTTCTCTGTAGGATGACATCACGCAAAAATGGTGTCACTTAAGGTAATGAAGACGTTGTCGGACTAATCTGTGCCTTAAATGGTACTCTATTCTGAACAATGAAAGGCGAATACCTTGCTGGCATATGAGGTGCCAAACGCAGATCTGTAAACACAATTTGTGTTTCAGCTCAAGAACACAATTTTACATGAAAATCTCCTTCACTATGAAATAAAATCGGACTGCCTGATATAAGCCTTCGTGACATACTTTCGAAGCAGCTGCGAAGCATGCAAATCAACAATCATGCAGCTGCGTTAAGATCTTTTTTTTTTCAATATAACGTTACGTGTGTACTTGGATTGCTTAGAAATGAACGAAAAATAATTTTATCTCTTCAGCCAGAAAGGAACGATCAGAAGGCGTCCAGAAAAGGAGGATCACTGTACTATGTCTGTTTAGTCACTTCAAGCAGTCATACATATAGTGAGGCCCAACATGTCACTTGAAATACGTCGCGTCATATCTGCGGTGTTCAACTTCTCTCATCGGCTGTTAAGCTCCTTTCACCACTGTTGACAAAAGTCTGTGCGTCTTCACGTGCTTTGGTAGATGTGAATGATATGCAGCCCATAGTAGTTCTACGAGAATATTCCAAGCTTTATCGCACCTCTCCACGCTGGGTAAATAAATGTTTTCGTCGTACGCCCACGGAACGCCAGGGTGTTATGAAAACTTCATTAAAGCAATTCAGCTTGATCGCACCTCTTATAAATACACGTGCTGAGTCCACTTACGCAGCAAGGCTACCTCTAACCAGATAAGCTCGGAAGGATTAGCAGGCAATTCAGCAGTTAGCGCACTATGCAGCGGAAAGGCACGTTAAAATTAGCACAAGCTCACCTGCGCTTAAAGTCATGTACGTGGGAACTACATCGAAGAGCGTTTTTTTTTATCCATAAAGAGATCCTACATCACATGGCAAAAACAACAGCGGGGAAGAGGTGAAGAGTATAAGCATTGGCAAGCCGCATTGCAAGATGTGCTATTTTTGATCCGGGGTTTCTTTCTGGGCGTAGCCGCACTTCTTGCAGAGGACAGTGCTGCGTATACCTCACTGCGAACATCAATTTTTAAACACAATCTCACCCAAAATTTCCCTAAAGATCATAAATATCATCAAGTTTCATCGCTGCCTGCTCATCGAAGTTGTATCTGCACTCAACCGCTTTTCTTTAACGCGCGAATGCGATATTATGGGAATACAGAGCTGTAAAATATGTAACGTAGGCGCAAATATGCACGCTTCCAAAAACGTGTCTGAACGATTTCTACATGTCTTTGGTGCGGTGTCCTTGCATGTAGACGACGTCGTACAGCGTACGCGTGTGTTCAAACTTTTTTGTATTTGCTTTCCTTACAGACTTCACATGTTACGCTTAGTGGTAGGAGTAAAGTATAAAATCACTACTAAATTCCGCATGAGCGATGCTTAAGAAATTCCAATTATTTTAGTGCGTTATAGAGCACATTTCACTAGGACCCCTCTTTGATAAAGAAGGGACTAGGGTTCTTCTTCACTGCCACTGTACTTGCAATAAACGCACCTTCTAAGGAAGATGGAGTTCTGTGAAGTGGACCTCTGTGAATCTCTATAGCAGTGATCCAGTGATCAAGTGAGCCGTTTTCATTAGGCTCTCCTCAATTCGTTCTCAACGCCTGAAGAAGACGCATTGCGCAGTGCCGATCAAGAGGCATTAACAGAACTACTGACACTCAGCCGCAAAGTCTCGGCGCTTTGTGGGAAGCAATTATCGGTATTTCTCGAAACTTTTGCTTTAAAGATCCCTTGCAGGAAGCTGGGGAGTCAACGCTGTCCAATTGGTCTGTAGACGTCACCTAGGCACACCAATACTAGATATGTGTGCACCACAAAAATAATAGCACTTGATGAAGAAGTCTTCAGGGAAAAGGGACGCAACATGAAATGTAAACAAATGCTGAGTATGGCCGGATTTCTGTGCCGTATGAAGCATTTAAAGTGAAATTTGGGTTTGTTCTTAAAGAGCTGTACCTTGATTTAGCATTTTAAAAATTAACTTTTTGCCCCTTAGACGCATGGTTTAAGACTTTTTTGCACCGGCTATTCTTGCTGAAAAGTTTTAAAACTACTTCACTAAGCGGTGAGCGATAGCGATGGGAAGAGTAAAGAAGAGGGAGGGAAGTTAAGTATGCAATAGGTGTTATTTTACATGTGTGGAGGGGATGAATCGAGCGAACGAAACAGTTAAGATAAACTGGAGATCATAGCACAGTAGGGAACGTGTCCATGAGGGCTATTACTTCTCGAGAACACTATCCACTCACGGAGGGCCTATAGTCTAGATAACCTGCCTATTTCCTTGAAGTACCAGAATAGCGCCTTGAAGGCTTCTTTCTCAAAAGAAGTTTGGGGCCAAAGCCTCAGGATTCTGGCCTTCGTTTGGCTACAAGAATCCAATGACTGCAAGGCTATATCCAATGATGCCTGTTCATGGCGAAACCGGAAGAATTCCCAAGGTAGGTGGAGATTTGTCTTTCCACATCCGTAGTGCTAACAAGAAATAGAGTTGATTGATTTGACGAGAAGTCAGACTACCCATATGTTTCAGATTTTTGATTTTCTCTTTATACATAAAATCCACATATTTTTTGATTGGCAAAAAGTGAAATTCGTTTTGAGAAAATGATGATATTCCAGGAGTCAAACATTACAAACAACGTCGTTCCAGAACTAGCGTGTTCGCGCACATAAAAATATCGCAACTTTGCAATGAAGATTTCAAAGACATGGTACATATAATTACCGTGGTAAACGTAGCGGGGAGAAAGAATGTGTCAGGCTTATTTCCGTCATTTTCAACAAGTTGTAGCTTTCTGCATAATATTTAGAGAACGGCAGAAGTAATTTTTTCTCTGCAAATACCCAGCGCATCTCCATCACATTTTCAGAAGAGAAAAAAAATCTAGGTAACTCACATGTGCACTAACTTTCATTGTTTCTCGTACATAATGTAGAGAAGCTCAAAAAGCACTGCCCATCTGTCACTTTTCTGACACTTTTTAAATATAGCAGAGGTTTTTGATCAATTAAAGAAAAAAATAAAGCGATACCAAAAATTTCTTAAACTTTCCAAAACAATTCTCTAGAAGGAGGCGAAAAAGAATTCAAAATAACGTCTTATATACCCTATATTGCTTCCAACAATGTTATCCTAGCTGAAACCTGTAGCTGCTCGAGCATCGGCAAAGCGCTTAAATGAAGGGGCGAAAGCAGCAAACATACCTTCCGCTGCTCCAAATTTTCCTAAAATCACAAGAATGAGTCCTTTTTCACAATAGAGAGCATACCTAATAATATTTTTGAAGGATGAACATCGATGTGTGACGTGAGCAGGATTCGTCGCGCGGATATCACCGAATACAGATAACAGCAGGGTGTGCCGCCCTCAGCATTAGATGTAAACGCAAGATTTCGTGTTTTTATATTGTCTTACATGAGTATCAAGAATTAAACCAATTGCGATGTAATTACCTTTTAACCCGAAAGACGTATAGATCGCGTTTATTTCAATATTACGAACGAAAGATATGAAATGCAGTACTACTTGCAAAGAAAATGGCTAGAATCTTCCAATTTTCTAATAATAGTTTCTACTTTTTCAAGATATACATTTATGCTTGCTGATATCTTAAATGCTGCTTATCGGTATTCATCACCTTGGGTGGCATTGTCTACCTCAGCCAATTTCTGCAATTGTCCTTGTATTCAAGTTGGATAAAAAGTAAGGATAAATAAAAAAACGCCGACATTACAGTGAAAAATCAAAGGAGGGAAGAATCTGCTCCGATTATTGTGAGCCGCTGATTGCAAAAAAGTTCATGCCAGAAAGAACCATCTCGTTGCTCCGAGGATGAGGAAATAAAGGTTTTTGTATAAGAATCAAGCAACAAAGTTGTCAGCACTAGAGAGCGAGGTCTTTGCTGCTTTTGTTGCTGCAGATGACGGCTCGCTGCTGGCGATAGAATAAGAAGACGGGGAGTACCATCAAGTTCTACAGAGCATGAAACCATCAATTGATCACAAGCGCCAAGGAAGAAAATCGGTGTAGAGCTGTAGTGACATTTCGTGAGCGTATTATTTTGTCATTTCCAGAAAGCGGTGCCTAGTACCCACTGCGAACGAGTCACCCAACGTAGTCGGGAACAATGCCGTCTACTAATCTCACGCGCAATCTGCCCACATTTCTTATTGTGTAAACAGATTGTGTATATTACCTCTCCCCAATCCTCTCTTCCTGTCCCCTCAGCTGTTTTATTTCATTTTTTCATTCTGCCTGCTATCCTTTATTTCCGCTGCCCCATCTCAGGTGCTTCAGTAACGATGGAAGATACAAGGGCTAGCAATATTCTTGTTTCCTTTTTATTACTACTTTAATATACCACTACTACTACTACTACTACTACTACTACTACTACTACTGCCGTCTAACCGACCAATTTCCGTTAACACTACGGGTATGTCCAGCGCTTGTAAATACAAATTACCGCGCGAATGCTGCTTTGTAGTTTACTCCTTGAATTTTAACCAAATCAGTGCTGTAAAGAAAAAGGAGGAGCGGGGGACCACGCCCAACTCGCGCAGGGGTTTTCCTTTTGGCGTGTTTTGTTGCTACTTAAAAAAAAATATCGTGACTCGTTCGGGTTTCAATGATTTGCGGCTCTTATAACAGAGTACGACTTTTCGTCAAGGTTCATGCAATTAGGAACATAATAAAGCCTTGCAGCGGGAAGAGATTAGTGATGCCCCCTCCCCGGTTTGCTTTAGATAATTTCAAAAAATTTCATTTAACTCATTAAACTGGAGAAAATATACACCGCAATATTTTTGCTGCCTGCATTACTTATGGTCTATGTTCGTCTAGCCTGCGCTTTAAAAGCAAGCCGAAGCTTTAACGCTAGTATCTCCGTGATATCTAATGAATTAACTGCCAGTATACACAAAGCATACACTTAGCTTTAAGACACCGGCTTAGACGCATTTTTGAGAAATATAGGTAGCACATAGCTCCAAGCTACGTATATCATCTTTATCATGGTATGTATATCGTATATCGGTATATATCGACACATCGGCTTATCTTCTTTATCAACTCATATCTTTATCAAGTGATTATTTGTCAAAATGCAATTCACGATCCGTTTACGAACGCTGACACAGCTGCGGGCGCGTATTATATTATAAATCTTGCAATTATTGGGTTCCTAGAAAAGAATGAGCGAGAGTTATATTCTGATTCATTCTGATGAAATGCTCGGCTTGACATGGGCTGTTCTTTGTGTATAATTTCTGTTTGCTGATCGGCGGCCACTTGAGTTTGAGATAATTTTTCGTTTTCAATCAGGCGCGAGCCAATACGCACCAGAACTACTGTATCTTCCCCTCAAAGCCTCCGTGGGCGAGAGGGTTGAGAAATGAATACGAAATAAAAATACGCACGAACTAGAATGCGAGAAAACTACAGTACGAATGGTGCGCACCTACGTGCGGTGTTGTTTTTTTTTAATTCAACATCTTCTTGGTGTGGTGGCAACAGGCCGACATTGCGACGCTGCTCTACAGGAAGGTACAGTGCTCGCTAACAGAAGCGGGAAGTTCACTGGTTTGCTTATCGAGTAAAATGCAGCATCCATTACATGCGCCCGGAACGCGTTAACCTTCCCTTTCGCTGTCAATGATGTTGGTGCAGTTTCTATGTAGCAGTATTCAATTAGGCCGACTGTGATACGCTATGAGACTCCAAGCAACGGACGTACGGGGCGCACCTTCCCCTAAGGCCAAGCTTCCCATATTCCAGAACATTTTTATTTTATTGTCACTGACACTCATTGTCACCGTCACAGCTACATTCAAACGACTTTAATTGCTCTTAGAAGGAAGACAGCGAAATGTAAATGCAAAATGCAAAGGAACCCGCTGTAGTAGTTCTTCCCCAGGTAATGTCGCGGAAATACAGGCGAGGTCTGAGGAAACGAGCATGGTCATAAAGTGGCCAAACAAAGCACTCAATTCTGAAAAGTTGGCTGTACCAACGCAGCCGGCAGATATAATCTCTTAGCTCTTGACAGTATGAACGAAACTTGCCATTTTTTATTGATAAACAGCCTTTATTCAACAAAATTCCGCCGTGATTTCATGAATTATCAACGTCTTTTATTTTATATCTTACACTTGCAGGAAAGACTTTTGTTATAGTTTTTGGCATTCATGTTCGTGATGAAACTTTGATGTGAAAGGGCGCAAAGTAGCGGTGAAAATACTTTGCTGTAAAGAATATACTTCGCGCAAATTGCATGCCACCTTCTTTCTTGGCCGTCACCGAGCTAATCCTGCCAGTGAATTCCTTAGTACTAAAGGAGCTCCGCAGTTTTTCAAAATTTCGTTTCAGCATAGAAGGCTGCTCATGCTTTTCCTTAAACCTATCATGTGAATCTAGGCCTTGTCCTCCGCAGTTCGAAAGCGTGCTGTCCTTCTGGGCAGAAACTTCAGCTCTAGCGCGAAACTGTCTTCCCGCTCTATGGGCTAATATAAAGCGCCTTAGTTTTCCTCCATTCTGCCCGTTTTTCACAACACTCTGAATTAGCGGGAGCCTTGGTTCTTTCGAGTGCAAGAGAACGTAATATGTGTTATACCAAAATGTTGTAAGATTGCTTCACCGGTTTATGTCCCTTCATGCGCCGTAACAGCCTACTGTACGTTTAATTTTTTTTTATACCGTGTATCTGACTACGTGCGCGAAAACCACCTCCGTAGACGCTATTCTGACGATACTTGTATCTACCGCGTCTCATGGCCCAGGTACAGCCACTAGGCCTTACACCCCAAAAGGAGGCTCTCATTGTTCTACTTTACGCCGTCCAGAATATTCTTGAATGTCACCATGCGGTCGGTTCAGCACTCAAGAGGCCAGCTTACCAAATTATCTCTCGCAGGCCTGTGCCACTCCCACGAACGCTAGGCGAGCACGAAGCAGCAGGATTTTTCTGATGTAACAGACCGCAATACAATTGGCCAAAAAGGGGAAGACTCGTTATGCTCCGCATTGTTGTGTACAGGTGAGGGGCGATCATTGAATGATTGTGTGATGGGCACAAGAGAAAGTGTGCCCATCACACAATCGAAAGTGCAAACGCTGGTGTCCCCCCCCTCCCCCCCCCCTCCGCTTTGGAGTGATGCTTTCGAAGCTGTGCTGGCACTCGCACTCTAGTAAAAGGTACACCCGCGATCACCACCATCATTAGAAATGCCTTGTCGCTAAGATGAACCCCAAAGTACTATATATGGAATCAACAAATCATTTACAAAAGGCCTCGACATTAGTTCTCTGGAGGTGACAGCCTACTGATTTCATCCCACAGCTGGGTCACAAACATATCTGAGCAGTGACATGTATAGAAGATGCAGAGAGTGGGTTAGGAAACAAACGCGGGTTAATGACATCCTAGACAAAATCAAGAGGAAAAAATAGGCGCGGGCAGGGCTTCTAATGCGAATGCAAAATAACTGATGGTCCTTAAGAGTAACGGTATGAATTCCAGAAGAAGGCAAGCGTAGCAGAGGGTGGCAGGAAATTAGCTGAGCGGAGGAGGTTAAGTTTTTTTTGCGAATAGGATGGCCGCAGCTGGCACAGGAAGGGTTAATTTGGAGAGATATGGGAGAGGATTTGCCCTGCAGTGGGCGTAGTCACTTTGATGATGATTGTGTATTGAGAATGCCTTAATGCACTACTTAGATTTCATACCGATCAGGTTGTGCGGGTTGGCTAATGTGAATACATTAAAAACACTTAGCCACAGCCCAGCTTGTTCTCCGTGGTGCCCTGCATTCTTCGACATTGTGGTGGCAGAAAATGCGATACCTCTCAATTTAGACGGGCATATAATGCGTTAAAGACGCGATCACCACACTCTAAGATGATGATAGGGGGCTAAAACTACTTGCAATATTCAAGCCGAATATGCAAAATACAGCAGCGTACTGCGGCGGAAAAAAAAATTCTGGTAGAGATTGTACATCGTTGCTGCAGGATTATGGTAATTGCACTGTATTGCGAAAGGAAATGCATGCCATAAATGACGAAGATGGTCTAGGTTTACTCATTGACGTTGACATATCAGCCTTCGTTTTGAGTGCATGCGTTCGATAAACTCATTGATAATAAAAAACAGTTTTGGTAGCTAAGTCACTAGCATCAAGAGTGCGATCACATATTCGAAATAAAGAACGCAGCACCTTCCTTTCGATTTGTTGCTTGTGCCGTAAACCTAATAATAATTGTTAACTGGCCTCTACTCAGTTCGAAATATTCCAGTTCAGAGTCCCTGAGATATGAATAAAGAAAATTGTGCACCACATTAAGAATTTTTTTTTCGTTTACCCGATTCGCCGGAGCGGGCTTTGTTGAGCCCCCGTGTTTGAGCCACGCCTGCGTTGTTCGTAACCCACCACACAGCGCCTAGCAGAACGCCAAAATTTGTAGGATTATCATGATCACTGCACGTGCAGTACTCGCTAACGATTTTATCCTGCTCGACACGTGCCCACCGATTTCCTAAGCTGTTTCCACTCGTCGCCTATGGAGCGCTTTACCTCTGGTGCAGAGCTTTTTTCCGTTTTTCCGAAAAACATTGATGTGCTCACGATGCTGTCTGACCGGCAGCTTCTTTGAAGAGTTGGACAGAAACAGGCAGCTGTGTGAAGGTTTTCACATTTTTTTTCAGGTAAGAAAAAAGATGTTTGCAACTACAGAAGCAGCTGTGATAGAGGTTGAAATACCGCCGAATACAAATTTTCTGCAAACATTGTCGTAAGAAAACGCCTCATTGTGCACTAGCTTAGGATGACATCTCCGACACATGCTAGCATGAGAGGAAAGAATTTTGGCATAGAGCTCGGGCAAGCTCTCCTCACCACACGAAAGCAAGCTGCGCCCTGATTGCAAAAAGTTCTTCCTAGGAGAATACTTATCTTTAAATATAAACCGTATGATTACACCACTGTACTGCCATTCGTCTACTTTACTGCCGGTCATTTCATTGGTCGGAGATTTATACAGATGGAAGCTCCCGAACCTGGTAGGCACATAACAAACCAGGACGCTAAACTTTTTTCTTTTTCTTCCTTTCCTGATGCAGTATTCAGTAACTTTGCAATATGGCGTTAGGAAATGCTGACAGCCACCAAAGTTAAAAGAGAGAACCGTACCAACAGTTGGTAGCCACATTTTTTAGATAAGACATCACGCCAAAGAAATACCGTTATCTCGACGTTCGTGAGTGGTGGTTGTCATGGGGGGTACGGAAGCCATATATCGATACGTTACGTTTCACAGACGCGGCGCGTTGAGACAGTCAGCCCATTCTTCGGGGAATCGTAGTACTTCCGGCTGTGGCGTGCTGAATAATTTAAGGCCTATCTTGACGTCCTTATTCCCGTTGTACGCCATGCCACGGAAGTAAACGCAGTTTTCGTGTTCCTTTCGCCTTGATGTTCTGCTTCTTGCATTGATGATGGCGCCTTCGCTTATGGGACTCCAGGGACTTCTTTACGGAGGGATGTGAGGTTTTTAGGCCAATCTTGGTTTGGTTAGAAAAGCGGCTGTGTTTTCGAGCACCAGTACGAGCACGAATAAAAGCTAGGCAGCATTTTCCTAATTTTTAGTTGAAACGCGATTAAGAAAAGATTTGTGCGCAAATTAGGAGCACAAAAACTGTCTAGTTGGTTCTGGCTTTTTCACCTGTCGTCTTCACTAGATGAGTAATTTTGCACTCAACACAGCTGAAGGCGCATTCACCCAATGTGAGGCTAGCTTTACCTTCAGGTGTGTGTGTGTGTGTGTGTGTGTGTGTGTGTGTGTGTGTGTGTGTGTGTGTGTGTGTGTGTGTGTGTGTGCGTGCGTGCGTGCGTGCGTGCGCGTGCGCGTGTGTGTGTGTGCGTGTGTGCGCGTGTGATTGCGCGTGAGTGTGTGCGCGTGTGAGTGCGCGTGAGTGCGCGCGTGTGTGCGTGCGCGAGTGTGCGTGTGTGTGCGCGTGTCGGTGCGCGTGTGTGCGCATGTGTGCGCGTGTGCGCGTGTGTGTACGCGTGTGCGCATGCGTGTGCGCGGGCGTGTGGGCGCGCGTGCGTGTGTGTGAGTGTGTGACTGTGTGATTGTGTGCGCGTGTGAGTGCGCGTGAGTGTGTGCGCGTGTGAGTGCGCGTGTGTGTGTGCGCGTGTGTGTGCCAGAGTGCGCGCGCGTGTGTGTGTGCGTGTGCGTGCGTGCGTGTGTGTGTGTGTGTGTGTGTGCGTGCGTGTGTGTGTGTGTGTGTGTGTGGTGTGTGTGTGTGTGTGTGTGAGTGTGTGTGTGTGTGTGTGTGTGTGTGTGTGTGTGTGTGTGTGTGTGTGTGTGTGTGTGTGTGTGTGTGTGTGTGTGTGTGTGTGTGTGTGTGTGTGTGTGTGTGTGTGTGTGTGTGTGTGTGTGTGTGTGTGTGTGTGTGTGTGTGTGTGTGTGTGTGTGTGTGTGTGTGTGTGTGTGTAAGCACCATGTGGAAACAAAATTACACAAGACAATGTGTTCGCGCGTTGTTTCGTTAAGAGGAATTCAATGAATGTGTTTTCGTTAGTCGTGAAATTATTACCCAAAAGTGTGCTAAATGCGTGAAAGAAGCTGCTCACGGTCGTTGTACTGTTGGGCACCGCCAGCATACGATTACAGCGCCAAGTGGCATTGCTCTGCGCTGACAACATTTATTTTTAAAGACGACCGTGAAGTCTCGAATATGGGTCTGCTATTAATTTTTAACGCATTGAAGCACGAGTGTTAACTAATTATTTGCGAAAACTTGAAAGCATCTCATCTCGCCCTGTTAAACCTGTAAATCTCCGCTCATGCATGGCTAAAGCGACCTGTAGAAATGCCACTTGGTACCTAGTTTTCTATGGCACTCGCCTTTTACGTATGATACTGCTTAAGTAAGCACATTTCAAACGTAATACGGATATGCGCAAACCGAGCCCATAACACTGGGCACTGACATCCACGAGTATGCCATAAGTCTCTTTTCCGAGAAAGCCTTAAGATGGAAGTCTGGTTCAAGAAGCAGAAGGACGCGTTTTGCTCCTGTGTCGTAATCCAGGCTCGAACATCCAGTGAAACGTAAGTTAATCCTTTCGCTCTCTCTCTCGTGTGCCTTAACGGCAGCGGTAGCTGGCCTGCTATGCCACGTGGATGTTGAGGGCGAGATTGTGGGGTCATCTCTTGGCCATGGATGGCAAGTCTTCATGCAGGAGAAATATAAAAACTCTAAAGAAATCAGGTTCCCTATCATGTTTCAGAGCATAACGTTGCCGAATTTGACCTGGTACCATCCACGTTGACACGGTGTTGAAGAACTCGTTCATCTTTCGCGCGGAAAGAATATATAGAAGGGAGAGGGCATTGCAAACCTAACGTGATTTTCATACAGGAGTAGAGACCAAAAGGTTCCGCAAATATGAGCGGAGGCGAAGAAAGGATTGGTGTTAATAGGACTGTATTTGCACGGCAAGTATGTCCCCTCGCTGATTTGCAATTGAGAGAGCCTGAGGGATCAGCCACTTCAAAACTGGGGAGAGCGGAAAGAGAGGAAGTAGTTATGGAATGAAAAGCAAGGAGTCGCTCCCATTGTTCGGTTTAAATGTTTAGTAAAGCTACTGTGCCACACATAAAGGCTTCGCAGGCCGCTTGTGTGGCCTGGGTTCTATAGAGCTGGTGAGAAATAATGGTAACCATCCTCACTTTCGTAACTTTTCACTCTGTTCACATAAAAAGAAGCCCTCACCACGCATCGCGTTAGACTGTCGCACCGAAACCATGAAGTTAGCACCCAAGCACTAATGAAAGGAACTCGATTATATTTCATTCCCTGTTCCGTTAGCGGCCCAGACAAGATAATACACATCACTTTCTTGCCACTCACGTTTCTTCAGCCTTTAGAAAGGTGTTTTCACCGCGAAAAAAAATAAAATACGTATTGAAGACAAACTCAATAATTGAAAAGAAAGCGCCTTCCACAGATATCAAAGTGCTCGTTATATCTTTGTCGTTTATTGGGAGAGAAAACAGGCGAAAACCTTCAACCAGTGGCAGTGTCTCTGGCAGTCAATATTTGTAGAGCATCGTCCTTTGTTTTGATACTTCTCGGCAGAGTAGAAACGCGACCTCCTGATATTGCACCCCTTATTGCTACAGCAGGAGGTATGTGTGGAGTAATGTGCGTCATATGTGGGTCTCTCATTTACATTTGCACCAAATTAAACAATATTGCCCGCCAGTTATAATTTTCCACAGCCTCTCAAACCACGCGCGCTTACAGTGGTTTTTGAAATCCCCCAAAGCGAACCGATAGAAAAATTTCTTACAGACACAACACACATATTACTATGATTTTTATTTCAAAGTCTACAGTAGAATCGGCATTCAGGAATATCGATGAAGCATCAACTGGGCCATCAGCAGTAATGTTTGTACAAGGCACGTGACATTTATACAAACAAAACCTAGCACAACTTAGTATATCACGGCCTTAGTAGGAGCGCAGACTGTTACATTTAGTATTTTCAAAATTACATTGCAAATAAATGTTTTATGTCAAGTTAAAAATAATAAAAGACTAGAGCGTACATGATTTTGCTCAGGTAGCGGAATAATAATGCGAGCATGCTTTCATGCTTAATATAATTGCAATTAGCAGCAGTGAACCTTGAAGAAAAGGCTTTTATTTAGCCGAACTAGTGAATTCATCTCAAGAAAAGCTACAAAAAATACATTAGTTTTATTGAATTTTTCAACTTCCTGGAAGTTCTAATATTTATGAAGATGTTGTGTTACATCTCTTGAAGAAATCGCAGCTTATATCTCCAGTGTGAATTGCCAATACAAATTGTGACCAGATGTTATGCTATGCTTTTTATTCAATGTGCTACTTTTGCACCGGTTGCAGAGTGCAAATATTATCGGCAAAAAGAGGATTGCTTTATGCAAATGTTTTAGGAGCCAGAGAAACTAATTTTCTAATCCCATGCAGCCCAGAATAGCACGATTTCAAGTTTTCTAAAACACAGAGCGGTGGGGTCTGTACATCTTGAGAACCTCATGATGCGAAGTGCTTGTTTTTTGCAAACTGATCACCCCAGGCATACAACCTTAAACAATAGTGTTTTAAGCTAGTTGCAGTATGGCATGGCACCATGAAATATATTATGAGCGATTAATAAGTAATTTCTGGCAGAAAATATGGTGACAACTCTCTTAAAGGGCGCAAAATACATTTCTCAATTTCCTAAACGGCCTCCTACCGGTAACTTGATGTCTTGAAAATAGTCCCGCATTATTCCGATGCATCCGTATGAATGAACTTACTATAGCAATGACAATTACTTAATGATTGGTTGAACGCTGAACTAATTTATCGTTTGCGTAACGTGCAATGAAGTGTAAAGCGTAAAGACGGAGTTTTCTCTTTGCATTACTTGACACTAACAGAAGGGAGAAAATCAGGTATGCCCGGAGTAAGCATTCTTCCTTTCCGCACAGACCGCCTGTATTGAACAACGGCGTCTTCTCCTTTGTTCGGTGATTTACAACTAGGTCGACAACGTTTAAGCAGTGAGTACCGAGGCAATATATTGGCAGCATAGCACAGACCTGTTAAAATCACTATATATACTGTTCGAGAAAGGTGCTTAACAGGACACACATGCTTGAAGCTAACGTTGCATAAAATTGTCTAGGGGCAGCATATGACGCTATTTTTTTGGAATCAATTTATTCTTTAGTTATCATAATCATCTGCCGTAACGCGCGTTCTTATTTGTAGTCATTGAGCAGTGTTATTTGCCCTCAATGGTATTGCTATCAGGTTTGACCAATATGTTAGAAAAAATATAAGATTGTGAGAATAATCGACAACAAAATATAGTGCCTGATTCTGTGAACCATGTAACGTGTGTAAAAACTGCGCAGCGACGAACTATGCAAACAGTCCTCAAATATGCCATTCTATAATTGGTTAAGAAATTAAACCAGCCAAAAAGACGCGCACAGGAAAACTCAGAGGAAGAAGAGGGAGATAGGATGGAGGCTCTTTCCTAACCCCTCTCCTTCTTTTTCTCAGTTTTTATGCGTGCGTCTTTATGGCTGGTTTAATTTCTTAATGCAATGTACCAACCAGCCCAACAGCGTGTTTCAAAGTGGCTCTCTTCCGATAAGTAAGAAAGAGCAACGCACTCAAAGGTGCCCCCCAAATTAAGAAGTCCACTTCTGGAGCCATAGCCCTCCCCTATGATAGTGGTTCCAGTTATCGCGTCAATGCTTCTTGTGCATCTTTGTCAGATTATTCGGGACTACATCTTCTACGTTTCAGTGAGCACATAAAAGTACCAGTAGTAAGATAATATACTGAGAACAGGAAGGAATCGGCAAAGGTAGACCTAGGCTGACCACCTCTCGGAAGTTAAGCCTGCTGAGAGCGGTAAAGACATTGACACTGCTGTCCGTCGCGAGGTTTGCTACCCTGTACTAGGGGAAGGCATTAGGGGTTATAAAAATAGATTCGAGCTTGTCATGCATGGGATAGGCGGAAGGAAGTGTACGTTCAGATAGTGACGAATAAAATCTCAGCACTCTTATTTCTTCTCGTTTGATAAACAACATGAAGCGAAATTAAACTTGCAATTGAAATGTATCATTATTTTGTCTTTGCGATACAGGCGGGCCGAATTAGTACTTCATATTATATTCATGAACCCAAAAGGTATGCAGCTAGCACCACTCCTTTCCTACGTTAACGAAATGTAAGAGTGGACGGGATCAGAAAAATGAACTTAGTGCGATCACAGTTGTTCATTTACTCTGTACACATGACTTCTCAGCGTACTACATGTGAGCAAAGTCCCTCCAATAGAATGTAGAAATTACTGTAGGCGGTATTCAGGGGCGGCTATAAAACGAAGTTGAAGCTATTAAGTGTCATGTTATTCCACCTCATAATCCTAAATGATGGCTTTATGAATTTTTCTGCCATTATTTTATTTTCATCAAATCGTTGGCAACAAGCATTTTAGCCGATGACTAGAAAACCGTTCACGTTGTTCTATTTCCTAATAGTGGTACCAGATAGATAAAGAGAAGGAGGGAAAGGCAGGGATGTTAACCAGAAAGGTGTTCCGGTTGGCTACCCTGCACTGGGGAAGAGGGATTAGGGGACTAAAAGAAGGAAGAGAGAAGGGAAAAAGGCATAACACACACACACGCACAACGCTGTCACAATTTGTCACTCAATCCAGTCGCTCTCAAGTAGGCAGAATGCCCGAAAGCACCGAATCATAGATTGCTGGAAAATAGAGAACAGTAGACACAACTAGAGACAAAAAGCTAAATACTGCTAAATAAGTGATCTATACGTAGACTTTTATTAATACCAGCATATCTTTGAAATGTGGCTCTGCTACTCATTGCCGCTATATTTTAAGACTACTTTTAGAATGGTAGAAGAGAGTATCAAACACTGTGCGGATGCAAAAAGTCTCACCTCGTCCTACAGGCGCTGGCATCCTTAGCGCAGTATAGGGGGTTTTGGAAGTACATCGCCCCCTGGTAGCACTCGCAAATTGTGCTGGGATATTTCACACGTCCTCTTCCTTGGGGCATTTGCATTCTGCACATTTTGCGGCTCTAGCGACAGCAGTTCTCGTTGTCATAGTGGTACCAAAAATGATAAATTATTATAGGGCTCTATCACTAATATCTATAGCATGCAAAATCTTTGAACATATCATAGATTCAGCGATAATGAAGCACACAACAAAGAACAAATATTAATTAGAGACCAGTATTGGCTTTGCAGCATTATCTTCCACCACTTAGTCGGTCGAATTTTATCATGATTGAGCATCACGTGTCGATGTAGAACGGCAAATACCTGGTTTTCGAATTTTTCATAAAGCTTTTTACAATGTAGAGCTACTCCTCTTTAGCAGCTGGAAATAGTCAGCATTCTCTCTTCTCTGCTAAAATGCATAGAAAATTACCTGCATCAGCAGCGACAGTGCATGAGCGGTGATGTGCGCCGTACAAGTGCGCCGTTGCAAATTGAAGCACAACTCAAATACACAATCGTACAGTGTTTATACCCAGTTATTCGGACAAATGAATTTTTCAAAGGAAAATATATTACGAACACAATTTCTGCACATGTCATAAGATTTCACTATAAATTTAAGTATATCCGAAGATTCTTCCTCGCCAAGATTGCATTTACAGCTGTTAACGCTTTTCCTATCGTCTATAACGTTCCCCATTGGTTTTAGATTGCAAACTTAACTTCTCGCTGCGAGCGATGGACAAACTTTAACACAAAAGTTTGGTTACGCGTCTGAGGAATGCGCCATTAGCTTGAATAATTCCATGGCAGTACTTTACAAAGTTACATTATTATGAATTTTTGTCCAAGAGCCCTAGACTTGTGTAAGGCCTACACGAGCACTGGGACTTTGTGAAAGAGACTTGATCTCGTACTTTCCTCACATTTGATCTCGCTAAAGATTATTGTAACAGTTACATCACCATCACCTCAGGCCAAAATACATTAGAGAGCTCGTTCTCTTGACACAGCCCGGAGTGGCTGCCTGTGTGAAGCTGTCTTGCGTCCGTGCAGGGGCATTAGTTCCTCAGAGTTCATTATTTTCTGTTCTGTCTCTGTTTCCCTTAACCCTACTTCCTCGATCTGTTGCACAATAAATGACATTTGGAGTGGCCTATCATTCTTTCTTTCCATCAAGGCGTTTATTTTCTTGTGTGTCAACATATGTGCAACAGTACAAACCGTGAGGAGACGATCTCTCGCAGTGCACTTTGTCTCGTTTAAATACGCACAGTAAATCTACGCGCAGAATGATTTGGTACAGTGCAAATCACTTTTCACCTTAAGGATATTAGTCCAAATCACAAGGCCCCCACAGCTTGTGGCCCGCCAGACCATGTGGTGCTAGCCCAAGAGCCCTTAAATTTTCACGCTTTGTTCAGAAGTGGCATGTTTATTTTCATCGGAATCGCGACAATTGATCGGTTTATTGCCTCTACATGAGAGCATAGTCAATTGAGGATATATGGGACAGGCCTTTGTCCTGCAGTGGGTGTCGTTAGGCTCATGATGTTGATGATAATGTCTTTTCCCACCGACAGGTTGTTCACAGTGGTTTACCTGTGCGCCAGAAGGTGCACATATTTTCCCTTTATGGAAGGGTGCTAAGCTTCGTCGGTATTATCCTCAACTAAGAGCCAGCGTTGGACCTTCGCTAAGTCTGAACCAGCGAAAGAATTGAAATTATCACTGGCGGCATGCACGTTACGCTGCCCTCTCATTTTGCAACACTCTTTTCAAAATACTGGACCGAGCAACAAGAAAAATTTAATACAATCCTCGGTGGCGAGTTGAGATTTAGAGCTCCGCTTTAGTACATTCTGATGTTACTTTGAACTTATGTTTCTACGATAGATGCAGAGGTACGCTCACGCGTGAATGGATTTACTCTCAAAGCGACGTGCTCATATGGCAAGAGTTTATATTTTTGTACTACGCCATCAAGACAGGCAGAAATTGGAACGGCAAAAAATTATCGGAAAAGAGCCCTGGGCTCCTTTTGTTGCTTTGCAGTGCAAACTCAGGCTGGCACTAGGCGCGTGTGCAAACGGCAAAGTTCCTTGCAGAGAAAAGAATTTGATTAAAAAGTGTTCAGGAGCTTTGGCAGCTCAGTCTGAACGTGGGCGCTTTTATCTGAACACCACCTTTCGTTTCGTACCCGTTGCCACATTCAAACAGATGGCGCAGCATATTCAATTCCCAACGCCGCTGTTTGAAAAGACGGGCTGCCGAAAGCCCTGTGTTTTCCCGCCGTGGTCTGCATATTTCTTCCTCTAAATAGATTTTGCAGTTACGAGCAAATGCGAGCGGCAGCTAGTTTTGAAGAGGCGGGTGCGGATGAACAAACAAAGCTGACTCGACAAGAAAACAAAAATAGTTGCAGGAGGTCTATTATTTCATAAAAATAACTACGGCCTTTCCTTTATTTGCTTTTTTTTCAAGTATTTCATACGTTTATACTTCCTGCCGGGTGCAGAGCTACGACGCGAGCGAGTGTGAATAGACACCACTTTGATTGAAGACGCGCAGAAGCTGCGTCTCTCAATTTCACCGCTGTTCGTTGTTTTGCGGTGTGAACTTCTACTTCGCTTCCACTGAAAACTAGCGGAGAGAATACTAGAGAGCGACTTCAATCACAGGCACGAGAAAACCGCAGAAATTCACAGAATTCAGCAGTTCTCTGAAGGATATTAAAATTTTCTGAGCACCTCTAAGCGCCATATTTTTCACGCTTGATCTTTTTCAGTTAAGTTCAGCTTCCAGTTCGGGCGATACGTTGATGTTTATAGTTGGTTCCGTGCTCTTACATCGACGGCTCCTGAGCGGGCTTATGACGCAAGGCACGATAATAGGCGATGGCCCAGTGGCCGAGCCTCACGTTTGTAAACGTACTTGGCGTTTCCCTGGCGAACACGTCTTTCCGCAACGGCACAATGCGGCTGTTGTTGCTTGTGACGGTGCGTTAATTTGGCAGCGCGGAGGCATGAGAACAGCGTGAGTAGCACAAACGGCGCCTTCATTTGACTGCTGCGCTATGAGGAATTGCAAGCGGAAGCTACCCCAAACACAGAGCAAGAACTGTCTTCAAGACTAGCTGCTTATATTAGAACGTTACAAGGCTCAGATAGGTTACGCTTAGGGGCGGTGCAATGAGGACCAAAAAACGCTGCAGCATTTTGAGCTTGCTTATGCCCGGCATTTGTTTCAGTATAGCACATTGTGGGGCGTTACTGGCGTGGGGCTAAATGGTATCCAGTTGTGCTTGCTCAGTCCTTGCGTTAATATAGGCCTTCCATCTACGGCAGAAAAAAAAGTTCACTTGCTCAAAAGTACCGCTGACTGCAATAGATCGCGGCTGCGACCGGCCCGCATTATTTCGCGTGAATCTCACATTTTTTTTGTCTATTCAAGATCAGAATGTACAAGAAAATGTGGTTAGGTACATAGGGCTGAAAAGGAGGTCATCAAATCCAGCCTATTGAGCTCAGGGCCAATACTACCTTGTCTACTACTTGTCTTGTTGACAGAGGCTTGAAATAAGAGGTATAGGACTTTGCGGATAGTCCGATGCATATCATAATTTCGGCGGAACAGTCGCTTAGTGTCTAGGATTAGAGATAGGTTTTCCAAGCCATAAGGACTGCATGGATTGTTGTCGTTGGAAATATTGCGACACCTCGAACCACGAAGGTGAGAAGGTGAGCAGGAAGCTGCAATAGGCGCCCTGAATAATCTACTACACTGCTGATTCGCAAATTCAGTGGGCATGTGATGTGCACACGAAATCATCGGAGAATTTTCGAACACGGTGCGTCAGACAGCGGAGCGCTCTGCGTGCCAGCCCAGCGTTGCGTGTGGGTGTGTGCGAATGGCGCGTGCGAGGAGACGGCGACAAAGAGCGTGGCGAGCACGAGGAGGGGAGAGCTGACGTGTCAGAAAACCTAGGTGTTGTGGAATACAGAGCAGCGGAGATCGGGGTCATTCAAGCGTGGAGGTGGCAGCCGTCGGACGATCGGTCCGTGCTGCCGTGACCTCCCTTGAATCACCGACGCTAGCCTCCTGCGTTCTTTGCAAGTGTGGAGGTGGCAGCCGATGAACTGAGGGTCCGTGTTGCCTAAAGGCACCTTTCGATAGCCTGCTTTAAGCCTCTGGTGTTTCTGACCGCCGTCGACGATATCTGCCTACGATTCTCCTGCTGCTCCCAAGTTCTACGGGCTGTTGAAGGGATACCACCGGTGATTCTTTGTGTTCCTCTCCGCTCCTACCACCACCAGGCTCTCTTGCGCCGCTCCCGTCCACGCAACGCCAGCGACGCGTCTTAGTACATCCACCCGAGTCCGCCCTGTCTACGAGGCATCCCCGCTTCACCTGAGACGCTCAGTACCTGGTGAACTCTTTCCTTTATTTTGTAGTGTTGTAGGCGTGTTGAGCGTTTTCCTTCTTTACGTTTTGTATCGGCTCTTTTCCTTTAATTAATAAATACAGCTTCATTTTGTTTTGTATGATCCTTTTTCTGTTGTTCGAAACTGAAAGCGATAGCGTTCAAGTTCGGAAAGTCGGGGACGCGATACTGATTGGCGACAAGGATAGATATTTTGACCGTCCTATCGCTCCGGAGGACAAATTGGTCTGTTGCGGCCTGAAACAGATTGCAGTCGAGCGCTTGTCGTGTCTGCGCTTGCTGTGAATATTTTTAGTAACCCAACAGATGGTGCATATTGCACCAATAACTGGGATGCAGAACTATGAAGGTCAATGTGCGATAACCGCTTGGTATCCAGGCATATACAGCAAAAATGTCGATCAATCATGCATCGCGCTATCTAGCGAAAAAAAGTGAATACTAGGCCCCCAATTTTCTATCCCCGGTTGCTGCTTCCACTTCTGCGCAAGTAAAGTGTGAGCCCTCCTATTTCCTACCTTCAGGTCTGGAGATGCCTTATTGCGGTGTTGAGAATAATCATAAAGCATTGTTTGGTTTAACCATAAAGCATTCTTGGTCTTTGACTAACTATCGGGGCGCTTTCTTTTGGCTACCAGTTGTAAAAGGTTGGAAGTGGCACGAGGAATAAATCTTTCTATTATAATACAATGAGACAGCTTTAGAGATCCCTCCCAAGCGTCTGCGTTCTGCCTATGCACTGATATATATATAAAGCTGCTCACTCCAATTTTTAAATTTTATTCAGCTTATTTTCTGTTTCCGCGCTAACTCTTTACGTAAATTGATGGCGCTGATTAGTAACCGCGAAAATATATATGCTTCTAAAATTAATTTACCATCGTGTGGTGTGAAGTGATCGTAAGAAGACTCCAATTATCCCAATGAACAAAAGTTTTTCAGAGGCCCAGATTGTGCCCGGCACTCGAACTGCAAGATGGCGGTTCAAACCCCTTTTTCACAAGATGTGCGCTCTTTGGGGAGTGGCGAAAATTCGCCTGCTTTTCATTTAAAACAAACGCACTTGGTACTCGTGGGCGCGATCTTCCACTCAAAGCGCGAGGGCGCGATCTTCCACGTGGAGCCAGCTGCGCCTGCGAAGTTGTAAACGTGTTTGCTCTACAGCTGCCGCCATCTGTCGTATTCACCTGTCAATAACTTAAACTGCGCATGCGCAGTAGAAGTAGGCTGCTTCATTTTAGCCAGCGGAGCTGGAGGAGAAGAGGCGCGCATGCGTAGAGCGGCTATGCGAACAAGGCGGATTCTGCTTCACCGCCTTTTTTTATTTTTCGCGAAATTGCTTTTCTTCGGCACCACCCTCCCGACCAATCATGATTTTCAAGTCTCGCTGACGCCGGGCTTTCTACCGAACGAGATCTTTAATGCGGTCGCGTTAAAAGTACTGTCGTTTAAAAACATCGACAGGCAAGATAAGCAATAAAGAAAACCTCGCCTCAGAACACCCCCTCTTTCATGAACAGCAAATGACAACCGAACCCATAAATGAACCAGACTTATTGGGCTCATTATTAAGCCCTTTGATGTTGCCACAAAATGGTGGCTGCACTCCGGAGAGCAGAAAGGCGGCGAAAATAGCATCTAAACAAAACTCTTTATTTCGGCTGACTTGAGCTCACAATAGGCTGTATCAGTTGCTGGCGGCATAGCAACACGCGTGCTAGGCGGTCTTCGAACAGAATGTCTTCTGCTCTCGGCCGTGCTCAATTTAAAGTTGAGAGGGAACTTAGAGATAAAGCGTGCAAAGTTACTGGAACATCCTGGAAAAAGGTACAATCGGCTCCGCCTGGATGCGATCAGTCGAGGCAAATCTGGTCGCGTCTTCCATCCACAGACAAAGTGATGAAGCGGCGCGGGGGCAGCTCTGAGGAAGGAACGAACACTGCAAATATCAGTGGCAATATTGTGAACTGGGCATCATAACATTCACAAGTTTTTTGGAGTAACGCCCATATGTACGTTCCTTCAACATGAAATTAATGAACAAAGCCTTCTCTGTGATATTTTATTTGGTTCCAGCCACCATATAAAATGCGAGCGTGCTTACAGCACCGCTTCCGCTCCCTCCTATTTCTACTTGCGAGTCAGCATTCTGAGAATGCGCCGCCGTTCGTCCTTCACACGCCTCGGTCGCCCCCATCATTCCACGGTGAGAGGTTTGAGGACGTCGAAGACTGGTTAGCCAGCTTTGACCAAGTGGCGGGTTTCAATGAGTGGGACGGCGAGCGCAAGCTGCGCAATGTCTACTTTGCGCTACAGGACTCCTCGAAAACGTGGTTTGAGAACCACGCACCTTCCTTTACCACCTGGGAGGCTTTTCGTCGAGAGCTGCTAGCACATTTACCAGCAGCGAAAGAAAAGAGAAAGCTGAAATTGCCCTGCGCTCAAGATCACAGCAGCCGAACGAGGGCGTCGCGATGTTCATAGAGGACATAACGCGACTGTTCAATCGGGCCGACCCTGCTATGCCCGAAGCCCAAAGGGTACGCCACTTAATGCGTGGCGTAAAATAGCATAATGCAAAAAACAGCGCGAACAAACGGGGACTAGACGAAGAATACACAGGAACAAGCGCTGCATATCTGGTGAGGTTGCATATCTGGATATCACATAGTAACACATGCGTTCTGATTTTGTGTTTTTTTCGTTTTCTGTTTCCTTTTATAAGTGTGCTTCCTGTGATTAAACTTTAGTTGAGAGTAAAAAAAAAAAACAGCGCTTGTTTCTGTGTATTCTTCGTCTAGTCCCCGTTTGTTCGCGCTGTTTTTTTGCATTATGTATCACCAACTCGCCCGCTTATCTATCCTGTAAAATAGCAGCTGTCCGTGACCTGCCACGAACAGTGTCCGACTTCACCAAGGAGGCAACGGGTATCGAGCGCTGTCTGCAGGAGCGGGGCGCCCACAACGGACGTCAGGCTACTGTAGCAGCCGCTTCCCAGCACACGCCTACTTCGCTGCCCGCCGTGGAGCTTCGGGAGCTTGTAAGAAGCCTTGTGCGCGAGAAACTGGCGAAACATCGCATTGAAGCTCCACAGCTCAGCGTCGCTGCCGTTACGGACGTGGTCCGCGAAGAAATCCGACGAGTTGTGCAGCCGCTCCCAGCTCCACACCCGGCGTCCTCGGTTATGACGTACAGCGAGGCGCTACGAAGTGCTGGGCCAGCGATGCGAGCATTTTCCCCCTTCGCTCCTCTGCCATACCTGCAGGAGCCATTCGCAACAGTACCCTCCGTGCCGCAGGAATTCAGACCCCCCGTGAGCAAAGCGCACGTTTGGCGTACGCCAAACAATCGGCCGCTCTGTTATCACTGCGGGGAGCCCGGCCACATCATCCGCCACTGCCCCTACCACAGAATGGGTTTAAGGGGCTTTCACCTGACGCACCTCGACCACGCTACGGTGAAAGACCACGGGATATCGAACAGTACTTGGCTGATAACGTGCAATCTTCGACCTCGCAGCGACGCCAGTCCCGATCGCCATCCCCAAGGCGGTTCTCTTCGCCCGGCCGCCCGTCATCCTCTGGCCAGTTCAGAGGTACGTCCCCACGTCGGGAAAAGTGAATACGGTGTCTTCAGGGGGTAGGGCTGCCGCTACTGGACCGAGTCAAGAGCCTCCACCCGACGATTCGCCGCGACGCTCCGACCGACGACGACCTGACCCGACGACCTCGATGACGCGCTGCGACCGACTGGTCTCCGCCGAAATTACGGTATCCGCCGACAACCACGACATTACCGCACTCGTGGATACCGGCGCGTATTTTTCTCTAATGAGCAGACGGTTAGCCACGGAATTGAGGAAGGTTTTGACCCCTTGGTCTGGGCCGCAGATCCGGACAGCTGGTGGCCACGTGGCAACTCCGATCGGTGTCTGCACTTCGCGAATCCAGATCCGCGGTGTTACTTTCCCTTGTTGCTTTGCTTTGTTACCCGAGTGCTCCAAAGACCTCATACTTGGTTTGGATTTCCTTCAGGAGTACGGTGCCGTTACCAACCTCCAGGAGCTAATCCTGCCATTTTCCACCAAAGGCCCTGTCGACGACGATACCGAGCCACGCGGCGCTAAGTTATGGGTCTGTGACGACCACGTGTTGATCCCGTCAAGAGCCAGCATGTTTGTTACCGTAGAGTGTGATAACAGCCCCAGCAGTCGTGGCATCGCTGAAACCAACATCTCACTGCTCCTGGGTCGGCAAGTCTGTGTAGCTCGCGGAATTATTGAATTGAACAGTGGGCGAACCGAACTTTTAGTGGCCAATTTTGGTTCTTAACCCTAGTGTTTGCCTGGCAGAACAGCTATAGCGTATCTCGAAGAACTTAGCGAATTCGCGGGACATCACGCGCTGTCCGAAATCCTGGCATCAGTGGAGGCACTGACCACTCCCATAAAAACGGACGTGAATCCGAACCTTCCGTCTAATCAAAAACACTGCCTCGACAGCATTATCGAATCATTCCGCGACTGCTTTGCCTCGACCTCCAAGGTTCGGCAGACTCCGCTCACAAAGCACCGCATTATAGTTGACGCAAACCAGCGACTGTTATGCCAACCGCCTTATCAAGTCTTGTCATGGGAACGGGATGCCATTCGCCGACAAGTTCAAGAAATGCTCCAAGACGACGTGATACAGCCGTCGACGAGCCCGTGGGCATCGCCTGTTGTTTTAGTGGCGAAGAAATATGGAACCCTACGGTTCTGTGTTGATTACAGACGTCTAAACAACGTCACCAAAAAAAGATGTTTATCATCTGCCACGCATTGATGACTCCCTGGACCGGCTACGCCATGCCACGTACTTCTCGTCATTAGATCTACGAAGTGGTTTTTGGCAAATCGAGTTGGACGAACGCGACCGGGAAAGACCGCCTTTATTACACCGGATAGTCTGCACGAATTCCGGGGGCTTTCTTTCGGCCTGTGCTCGGCTCCTGCTACCTTCCAGCGGATGATGAACACCGTGCTTGCCGATATAAAATGGCAGTCCTGCCTAGTGTACCTGTATGACGTAGTCATCTTCTCCGCTACGTTCGATGAACACTTGAGGCGCCTGCGCGCTGTGTTCGCAGCAATTTGTTCGGCCGGTCTTCCCTCAAGCCCGAACAGTGTCACTTCGCTTTCCAGGAGTTGAAGTTTCTCGGCCACATCGTCAGTGCTAAGGGAGTCAACCCTGACCCTGATAAGACAGCCGCCGTCGTCGGTTGTCCCGTGCCAACCGATAAGCGCAGTGTGCGCCGCTTTATGGGACTCTGCGCCTATTATCGGCGTTTTGTGCCGAACTTCTCCCAGATCGCTGAGCCCCTCACCCACCTCACGAAAGATGCCGAACCATTCCTTTGGGGCCAGGAGCAACCACAGGCCTTCGAAGACCTCCGCACTCGTCTCCAAAGTACGCCCATCCTTGGCCACTTCAATGAGTCAGCCGACACTGAACTGCACACCGACGCCAGCAACATCGACCTCGGTGCGGTCCTTGTGCAGGGGCAGGATGGTATCGAACGTGTCATCGCATACGAAAGCCGCACCTTGTCACGCTCGGAGGCGAACTATTCTACTACTGAAAAAGAATGCCTGGCAATTCTGTGGGGATTGACGAAATTTCGCCCGTATTTATACGGCCGCCCTTTTAGAGTCGTCAGTGATCACCATTAACTTTGTGGGCTGGCGAACCTCAAAGATTCCTCTGGGCCGCTTGCACGCTCGAGCCTTCGCCTTCAAAAGTTCGATGTCACCATCGTTTATAGGTACGGAAGGAAGCACAGTGATGCCGACTGTCTGTCTCGTGCTCATATCGAGGACAACCGAGCTGATCCCGAAGACGATTCTATTTTTCTCGGCGCCATCTCCATATCCGTCCTCACTCAACACCAAAGGGAGGACAGTGAACTACGGCCTCTCATTGAGTATCTTGAAGGATGCGCTGCGTCGCCCCCAGGAATCTTCTCACGCGGACTGTCGTCAATCTGTTTGCGCGATGGCGGTCCGTATAAGAAGAACTACAACCCGACGGAAGCTTCCTATCTGCTCGTCGTACCTGTGGCCTTGCGCGGCGAAGTTCTGCAGGCTTGCCAAGATGACCCATCTTATGGGCACCTGGGTTTTTCCCGCACATGGCTCGGATACGCCAGAAGTACTACTGGCCCAGGGTTGCTGCAATTGTCCAGCCTTACGTCAGAACTTTACGCGAGTGCCAACGTCGCAACACACCGCCGACTAAGCCAGCCGGACTGCTGCAGCATATTGATCCGCCACGAGTCCCCTTCCGCCAAGTCGGCATGGACTTACTTGGCCCATTTCCGGAGTCCTCGCTGGGTAACCGCTCCATTGTGGCCGCCACCAACTACCTCAGCCGGTGGTGTAAAACTAAAGCTCTCCGTCGTGGTACCGCTGACTTAATTGCGAACTTTTTCGTTCAAAATATTGTGCTTCGTCACGGTGCACCCATCATCGTTGTAACTGACAGGAGAACGGCGTGCACCTCGGCCCTTACGCAGGAAGTTATGCGTCTGAGCGGCACAAGTCACCGCAAAACAACAGCTTACCCCCCTCAAGCGAACGGACTCACCGAACGGCTCAACTAGACGATCGCCGACATGATTTCCATGTATGTTAACACAGACGACCGCAACTGGGACGCCATACACTCTTACGTCACATTTGGCTACAATACTGGTCTACAAGAAACGACACGTTTCACTCCATTTCGTTTCGTGCACGGTCGCGAAGCCACAACCATTCTGGGCGCCATGTTGCTCCCGACTAGTAGTACCTCCTCTGTTATGGGTGCTGCACAATTCGTTCGTCACACCCAGGCCGCCCGCCAACTCGCCCGACAGCGCATCCGGCACCAGCAAGCCCTCGATGCTCGCCGCTATAACCTCCGCCACCGAGCTGTTAGTTAATAGCCCGGCGAACAATTCTGGGTGTGGAGCCCAATCCGCATGCGTGGGCGCTCCGAAAAGCTTCTGCGCCAATATTTTGGCCCCTACGAGGTACTCCGCCTAGTCACTGAGGTGAACTATGAAGTTCTCTCCCAGGAAACAGTTCGCTACTCTAGACGGCCGACCCCCGAAGTCGTCCATGTCGCACGGATGAAGCCGTACCATGCCCGCTAGCGCTTCAGGCGTGTGCACACCAGCCGCCGGACACATTCGCCGTCCCTCGTCTTCGTGCTTCTCATTGTTGCGGCAGTGAGGCGTTGCCCTTCAGAGAGGGGGAGTAATGCTACAGTCCCAATCAATCCAGTGGCGCCACACCACGGCCGAACTGTTTTAGATGGGACTTGCCATGCCTTGCGCACTCGAGGGGCTAGAGGTTTTTTCTTCCTCGCGCGAGCTCCCTGCTGGCTGGCACGCCCTGCACGTCTAATTAAATCTGGTTTTGAGTGCTTCGGCCATTTATCGGCGACGACATGTAAAAGCGTGGATGGTGTCCTCTTGTCATTTTCTTAGTTACAGAAAAGCGAAAAGAAACGAACATTGTTTTTATGGGGGCTATACTGAGTGAGGTATTTTGAAGAGAGCAGTCTGAACAGAATCGTCAACGTAACTTGCAGCCTTTAGAGTAGATTAAAGCGCAATGGTGAGCACCTTTGTACACATTACTGTGACACTAAGCACTTTCTCGTAGTGGTCGCAGCCGTTAGGGCAAAATACCCAAGCCATATACCCAAGGCATATACAGTACTAAAGGACGGACACATACTGTGCTATCGCGGGTTAGAGGATAGACGAGAACTAGGTGTGGGATTCCTCATTAATAAGGATACAGCTGGCAACGTAGAGGAGTTCTACAGTAATACCGAGAAGGTAGCAGCTATAGTAATTAGGCTGAATAGGAGGTACAAGCTGAAAATGGTGCAGGCCTACGCACCCACATCCAGCCATGATGACCAGACCGTTGAAAGTTTCTATGAGGACGTAGAATCGGCAATGAATAAAGTAAAATCGCAGTACACTGTACTGATGGGCGACTTCAATGCGAAGGAGGGCAAGAAGCAGGCTGACGACCACGCGGTAGGTGACTATGGGATAGGCTCTAGAAATAGCAGGGGAGAGTTATTAGTCGAATTCGCGGATAAAAATAATTTACGGATCATGAATACCTTCTTCCGCAAACGAGAAAACAGGAAGTGGACCTGGAAGAGCCCCAATGGTGAGAATAAAAATGAAATCGACTTCATACTATGCGCTAAACCTGGCATCATTGAGGATGTGGCCGTCCTCGGAAAGGTGCGTTGTAGCGACCACAGAATGGTAAGGTCTAGAATTAGCTTAGACTTGAAGAGGGATCGGAAGAAGCTAGTGAAGAAGAAGACCATTAACGAGATAGCCGTAAGAGGGAAAGCACAGGAGTTTAGGATAGCGCTGCAAAACAGATATTCGGCTTTAACTGAGGAAGATAATCTTGATGTTCATTCAATGCACGATAATCTGACAACAATAATTACGGAGTGCGCAGTAGAAGTAGGCGGTAGGACAGTTCGAAAGGATACCGGGAAGCTATCTCAGGTGACGAAAGATCTGGTTAAGAAGCGCCAAAACATGAGGGCATGTAACCCTACCGATAGAATAGAACTAACGGAGCTTTCCAAGTTAATAAATGAGCGCAAGGTAGCCGACATAAGGAAGTTTAATATGGAGAAAATCGAGCATGCTATACAGAACGGAGGTAGCCTAAAAATAGTGAAGAGAAAACTAGGCATAGGTAAAAACCAGATGTATGCTTTAAGAGACAAGCAGGGCAATGTCATTAGCAATATGGATAAGATAGTTAACGTAGCCGAAGAGTTCTACACAGACCTGTACAGTAGCCAATGTAATCAGAGCGTTAATGAGGAAGACAGCAGTGCACAGCAATGCGTCATCCCGCCAGTAACGAAAGATGAAGTAAAGAAAGCCTTAGAAGCAATGAAAAGGGGAAAAGCAGCTGGGGAGGATCAGGTAACAGCAGATCTATTGAAGGATGGAGGGGACATCATGCTAGAAAAACTAGCCACCCTGTATACGCAATGCCTTATGACCTCGACTGTACCAGAAGCTTGGAAGAATGCAAACATTATGTTAATTCATAAGAATGGAGAAGCCAAGGACTCGAAAAATTACAGGCCGATCAGCTTACTATCCGTTGCCTACAAAGTATTTACTAAGGTAATCGCTAATAGAGTGAGGGCAACGTTAGACTTTAATCAACCAAATGATCAGGCAGGCTTTCGTAAAGGGTATTCCACAATAGCTCATATTCACACTATCAATCAGGTGATAGAGAAATGCGCAGAATATAACCAACCTCTATATATAGATTTCATTGATTACGAGAAAGCATTCGACTGAGTGGAAACCTCAGCAGTCATACAGGCATTGCGTAATCAGGGGGTAGAAGAGCTTTATGTAAAAATACTGGAAGATATATATAGCAACTGCACAGCTACTATAGTCCTCCATGAAGTCAGCTATCAAATTCCAATAAGGAAGGGCGTCAGGCAAGGAGACACGATCTCGCCAATGCTGTTCACCGCATGTTTACAGGAGGTATTTGGAGGCCTGAATTGGGAACAGTTGGGAATAAGAATAAATGGAGAATACCTAAATAATCTGCGATTTGCTGATGACATTGCCTTGCTGAGTCACTCAGGAGGTGAACTGCAAATCATGATCAATGAGTTAGACAGGCAGACCAGATCGATGGGTCTAAAAATTAACATGCAGAAAACCAATGTAATGTTCAACAGCCTAGCAAGGGAAGAACAGTTAACAATTGGCAGCGAGAGCCTAGAAATTGTGACGGAATACGTCTACTTATGGCAGGTAGTGACAGCTGATCCGGATCATGAGAGGGAGATAACTAGAAGGATAAGAATGGGGTGGAGCGCATATGGCAAATTCTCGCAGATCATGAGTGGCAGTTTACCAATATCCCTCAAGAAGAAAGTGTACAACAGCATAATCTTACTGGTACTCACCTACGGAGCAGAAACGTGGAGGCTAACGAAAAGAGTTCAGCTTAAGTTAAGGACACCGCAGCGAGCCATGGAAAGAAAAATGATAGGTGTAACGTTAAGAGATCGGAAGCGGGCAGAGTGGGTGAGGGAACAAACACGGGTAATGACATCCTAGTCGAAATCAAGAGAAACAAATGGGCTTTTGCAGGGCATGTAATGCGAAGGCAAGATAACCGCTGGTCCTTAAGGGTAACGGAGTGGATTCCAAGAGAAAGTAAGCAGAGCAGGGGGCGGCAGAAGGTTAGGTGGGAGGATGAGATTAAGAAGTTTGCAGGCAAAGGGTGGATGCAGCTGGCAAAGGATAGGGTTAATTGGAGAGACATGGGAGAGGCCTTTGCCCTGCAGTGGGCGTAGTAAGGATGATGATGATGATGATGATGATGATGATGACGACGACGACCCAAGCCATAGCCAAATAAATATACCCGGAACTCGTCTTGAAAACCTAAACAGCAAGCCGAGAAAAATGTAACAAACGCGGTTTCTCTCTGAAGAGCCTGCTACAGAAATCCAAGACTCCTTAATGTTTCTGTAGCTTTTCAGACATGTTCACAATTTGCAGAAAACAGCGCAGCAAGAAGAAGAGAGGGGAGGAAATGCCGCTAACTGAAGAACATGCCGCCTCGGGGTTTGAGGAAAGTGACCCTCTGAAGAGTCCAGTGCGATGATGATAAGCTTGCTGTTTCGTCTCTTCCTAGCAGCATGGGGAAGAGGCAAGCAGTGGCTATATGGCAGGGAATGGCAGAAGTCATGTTAGTGGCGTAGTAGAGCACACAGGGGGCGCCGCAGCATAAGCGACGGAGCGGCGCATGTCAATGGCACTGCCACAACCAGTTGAGTCAGGCTATGACAGCAATGCCATGGATAAACAGAAAGAATGGCGTGTGGAAATTTGCAAGGGCGCTGACAGGAGTACATTCTGCTGACAAGAGTATTCACAAAGCAAGCAAATTCAGAAGCATTCACTGGAAAGAGTTTTCGCTGATGATATGCACTACAAAGAGCGTAATCACGCTTTATTTCTCACATATAAACAAAACCTGCAATATTCCCGATGCGCTTGGAGCGCCTCACGATCTGATAGAGAGCGACAAAGCTGTTCAGCCAAAGCGACAGTCTTCGTCGCAATCAAAATTCTCCAGGACGCCCGACTGATGATACTGGCTTAAAGGTGCGAATTTCGCTCTTTCTCGGCTGATTTCACTAGCGCACATTATAGATACCAAGGCTTAGTTTTATCTCCACGACTGTGATCTGCCACAAGCGGCTGACAACAAAGCTATATGCTATTGATGTCGATCACGTGTCCTGGGTCATTTTGTCTCCGATAGTACGACAAACAGAAACTGCACAGCACTTACTTGCATGCAACGCAACCTACACTTCGTTAAACACAACTATATAGTTGAGCTGAACAGATCTAAACCAAATCTGCTAGCTTACTGCAGTGTGCTTCCCATGTTGCCTTGCAAAGCCTAAAGGAATTGAGCAGGCTGCACTAAGCAATGCCTGCTGCTGCGTTGCTAATGCCGCCCATAGCGCTGCTATCAAGCCGCCGTCTCCTCCCACGACCGTATCGACTTATCACACTATGCTGTCGTATGCGATGCATTGAGAGGAAAGCAGTTTCCTGTTCACTCCTACTCGTTGCTGCAGTCAGCGGGATTACACAATCCCCATGGTCAGCGGCTTCAGCTTTCTCCGGCAGAAGTGCCTCAAAGACGTAACTGCTACGTTTTTAGACGTTTTTAGCATACCAGAGACGTACCAGCAGAGACGTATACCGGTTTACCGAAGCCCACCTGCGCATGCGCAGTGGCATTGTTGGGCTCAGGGGGGGTTGCTGCGCCTGCTCAGGGGGCGCCCGATAAACAGGTATACGTCTCTGCTGGTACGTCTCCGGTATGCTAAAAACGTCTGTTCTTGTGCACCCATTCGCTTCGCAACCGCTGTCAGAGGGGATTAGTACGTTATTTGCCCTCCCATACTTTTCTGGTACCTTCACTTGATGCGTCTCTGCCTACTTTAATTGCTTTATTTGGAACGTTTGTAAAGTTTTTACCCTGTTTCGCAAGTATGCTGATACCAGCAAGAAGGACAAGAACATCAAGTAGACACGACGAGCGCAGACTCGCAACTGAAGTTTGTTGCAGCAAACAGAGATTGTACAGCCACTTTAACCAACAGCTCTAAACCCACAATAAACAAAAAGCACAGAGAAATTCGAAATTCATGAACAGCCCTGAAAATCAGCCATATTAATATAGCATAATTCACTGCTCGTTAACGCGATGGACGGCTTGCTTGCACATTCGTTACCTAAGTGCAAGATATGTCTAGTCTCAATGAATTCCCACTTAATCTGTAAAAAAAATGAACTGCAAAAATAGCCGTATCCGAAAGTTACCAGTATCAACCTTCACACGCCTTACAGTGAGAGCGCAACCAGGTTTGAACCCTTACTTTTCTCTAAAGAACTCTCATATTCCCGGGAGTAATAGTAAAATAATATATCTTCCAGTTTGGCCCACGTGTTCCCTTCTGCAGGATAATGGTATCCGATAAACAGCATTAATTTTGCAAGGTCGGAAGGCATATACACATTCTCTAGTTTCATCCGGGACAAGTTTATTTTTTAAACCATATTTACTGCTTGCTTTATTCTTAACAATGTTACAGATTCTTGTTAACTTATTAGTAGCTGAGAACACCACTCAAGCGTCACAACTTCTGGCACATTTTTCAAGTTTTGCGACAACCTATGTATTGGTTTTCTGGCGCTTCGCTGTGCAGCCCAAGCTTTTTCCCGCATATCGCCACACAACTGTTTCACCTTTTGTTCAGATATTGATTCTTGTACTCTCATACATCGGTGATGAAAATAAGGGAGGTGTGTATTCATTTTCAAGCTATGTTAACACTGTCTGCAAGGCAACACCACTGCTGTTCTAGGCTTTTGAAGAAAGAGAGATTTTTTCAATGCACCCCAGAACCGCAGACTCCTTACTGGCCAGTTACTGGGTTGAAATTTTTATAAAGTGCCGATTTCTACTTTTAAACTATACGCGTTTTCAGGACAGGGTAGCGTCAATGTGGCGGATGAAGGTTTCCAAGTCAACTAGATTTCTTAGCAGGAGCCGCAGAAAACAGAAAACATGTCCCTCTGGGCGGCTCACTGCAAATGAATATTTTCTGGCTTCCAATCATTGTAGATTACTGCTTCCGCATTTTAACGCTTAGTAAAGCAGAACAAAGTCTACGTCGAGAAACTCAATTCAAGAGCAGCACGCCGCCATCAGGACCGATTTATGGGCTACGATCCGTTCGCTGCACACTGGCTTTCTGCCATTTCCAACCTTTCTTCACAGTGCAAAATTTTTCGCGTGCGTTGTTTTTTTATTTATGCGTTATTTTCTTACATGGCGTAAACTTGTCTCGTGCGAATCACTGAATGTGACATTTAAAGTTTTTGGAGCTTTTTAAGCTTCACCTTAGCGAATGACTCGACAGCGTTATTGTGCTCACTCAGAGGCCAGCTGTCCTATTTCCATATCACCTCGCAGACGCAGACAATGTTGTTTATTTTAACTTGTGATTCTAATTTTGTATTTCATTAAACTTATTTTTATTTTTCTGTTTTATTTACCAGAAGACAGAAAAGGTCTCCCTTTAACCAAGTCCAACAAATGTTCCTCAGAGGTCGAGGGGTATCACGCCCGGCTGACGACCTATGAGGCATCGGTTCATGTCCCTTTTGGACAATGGCTCTTTTCAGCGCAGTTGCCTTTCTCTCTTTGAAAACATAACGCAATTTCGGTGGAATGACGTGCCGACTCTGGCAAATAGGAATTTTATAGTGACGTCATCAATTTTTACTGTGTGGTCCTTGTGGTGTGTTCGAATCCCCCCCCCCCCCCCGAGGCCATGTGTTTGAGACATCACGACCCTACCGACCAACCCTGAGATTTTCGACCTGCACCACAACAGCGCCAGCTTCTTCTCTGAACAAAAGCGATAAAATTATCGCGTTAAAATAGCTCGCAAACACCGTCTAATTTGACACGGAACACAACCCAGCAGAAAAACAAAAATGTTCAACCCCGTCAAAGTGTTTCTCTCCTATATCGTCTCAGTCCTGTGTAGCGATGCTTCCAGGAGTTTACAGCTCGTACAGTATCAAGAAAACAGAGCACCCTCGCCAAGAAAAATAAAAACGAGTAATTGAGCGTAATTGCTACGATATAAAATCGTTGGGGGAAAGCTTGGAACCATGCTACGTTATTGAGGATCGAGGTTTCGATAACAAGACAGAGTGCTCCCTAATCTTGACACCTTTAACCTGTGCAGTAAAGCCGTAGTTACAAGCGTCCTAGAGCAAAAAATATTTGTTATTTCATGCCCTTTGTCACTGATACAATGGTCTTTGGCGGTTTCTTGGTCTCAACGCTAAAGGTAACTCGAAAAGCCTTGGCAATTAAACTTTTGACTCGTTGGGAATTACCGTCAAAGGGTTGCCGCTGATACCTTTAAATTGAGAGCCAACTTTTGCCGTGTTGTTGATGTCGCGGGATACGAAACCCTGAAGGAGAGGGAAAAAAAGGAATGACAAGTCGAAAACAACGTCAAAAGGAACCGTGGGGGCTGCTGGTACAAGTGGAAATATTTGTTGGTTTTATCTCCACTTGTGCTGACTGCTTCTTCGTTTCCTGATATTAATTTTATTAATAAAATTACTTACAGCGCCGTTGGCCTTTTTTTTGGAAATTATTTACAAACAAAAATTTAACAATAAGAATGCGAACAAAAGCATCCAATCAGTTGTAATAAGAGAGTAGAAATAGTTTTTCTCGTAATTAAATGCGGAAGGCAGAACATTCAGCAGCAAGCAAAGTGTCCACTTGCAAAATCTGTTGCGCAATGCGAAATCACTGGGAGAATGAAGTATCAGATTAATATGATGATCTTTATGGCAGGTGAAGAATAATATGCCATAAATCTATAAAAAATTAGGAATAAAATAGCACCTCTATGATGAAATATCTATTTTTAAATAATTCACGCGGAAAAAATAGTGCTGACAATTTAGCTCGAATGGGGTCTTTTGCATTGTTTCAGGTCGTAACATTTCGAAACAAATGAAAGCGCCATTTTTAACAGTTACACCCTTCTCCAAACATTATCGATGACAAATGCATGAGTATTGCTCTTTGACACCGGAAAAACCAAATTGGAACCGATGAAATAAAACAATGTCAGTGCGCACAGGATACTAGATATCCTAATTCATACGTATTCAGAACGACGATGCGCATCTAACCCCAGGAAAGGGTCCTTGTTGGCACTAAAGTTAAGTTGTTGTGCCCTCTCGCCCAGAATTTGCGACGAGATATCCTTCCTCAGTGTCGTGTTCATGCGATATGTTTTTTGCAAATGCCCCGAACGTTGCGAAGTGCTTTATGTAAATAAAAATTTTAAAATTTGTTTTAGGCGCCCTGGCAGCTAAAACACTGATCCCATCGTTAATTTCATCCGTGCTAACCCGTCCGTCCATGCATTCGCCTATAAGTCCATCGGTCCGTCCGTCCGTCCGTCCGTCCGTCCGTCCGTCCGTCCGTCCGTCCGTCCGTCCGTACGTACGTACATACATACATACATACATACATACATACATACATACATACATACATACATACATACATACATACATACATACATACATACATACATACATACATACATACATACATACATACATACATACATACATACATACATACATACATGCGTACATACATACATACATACATACATACATACATACATACATACATACATACATACATACATACATACATACATACATACATACATGCGTACGTACATACATACATACATACATACATACATACATACATACATACATACATATACGTCCGTCCGTCCGTCCGTCCATCCATCCATCCATCCATCCATCCATCCATCCATCCATCCATCCATCCATCCATCCATCCATCCATCCATCCATCCTGCCCATTGTGCCCGGCACCCGACCCACAAGATAGCGGTTCAATCTACCTTTTTCATTCTTTTCGAAAATTCGTCTGCAACTTATTGAAAGCAAAGGCACGTGGTAATCGCGGGCGTGATCTGGTTCCTCGCGGAGCCAGCTGCGCTTGCGAAGTTGTAAGCGTGTTTGCTCGACAGCTGCCGTCATCTGTCGCATGCACCTGCCGCTAACTTAAACTGCGCATGCGCAATAGCAGCAGGCTGCATTTTAGCCAGCGGAGCTGGAGGAGAAGAGGCGTGCATGCGCCGAACGCTATGTGAAAAACGCGGATTCTGCTTAAACACTTCTTTATAAACTGCTTTTCTTCGGCACTACCCTTTCGACGAATCAGGATTTTCCAGTCCCGCTGACGCCGGGTTTTCTACCGAAAGAGGTCTTTAATTCTGTCGCGTGAAAAGTACTGTCGCTTAAAGAACATCGACACGCAAGATGACTAATAAAGAAAACGTCACCTCAGAAAAATACCTCCTGTTTCATAAACAGCAAATGACAACCGAGTCAAAAAATGAACTATACCTCTTAATTAGATCTTTCATAGGGAAAACTGCGTGTAACAGCATTTACATGCTATGTTCCGTCAACAACTGAACAAAAAATTTCTGTGATGTTCCATTTTATTCCAGCCACTACGAATAATGCGACCGTGCTAAGAGCCCCCCTTATGCGACATTTAGTGAGTAAGATTAGCCAAGCAAATTTTGCGACCATTCAATTCTTTGCTTCATTCTACTTGCCACTGAATATATAAAGGGCTGGATGGTGGCGGTGTGTCATGTGCGTAGATAATGAAATTGGAACGGAAACGAACATTGTTTTGAGGGCGGCTATCTTGAGTGAGGTATATTGAAGAGAGAAGTCTTAACCGAAGCATCACAGTTACTCGCTACCTTTACCATAGAAAAGATCAGAATTTTGAGCACATTTCTTCAAATCGCTGTGAAACTAGCCCCTTACTCCTAGTGGTCGCCGCCATCAAGGCCAAATACCAAAGCAGCAGCCATTGACAATACACGAGAAAATCAAGCCTTGAAAGCCTAAACTACAAGCGGAGAAAGAGGTTAACACACGCGGTTTATCTCTGAAGAGCCTGCTACAGTAATCCTAGACCCCTTATTGTTTCTGCAGCTTTTCAGACAACTTATTCACAAATTGCGTTTTCGCAGCGTTTCATCGTATATGAAATAACTGCTGTATTCGCGTCGAACGTCGAGTGTCGTGACTCGCACGCTCCCGCGAATGTTGAACATAGATATAGGTATTAGATCAAAGCACGTGCTCGAAAGGCAGAAGTAAAACAAGAAGAAATGAAAGATCGCAGGGAAGAGAAAATAGTGAAGGGGGTTAGGAAATAGTGAAAAGAAAATCAGGGCTGGGGGGTACAAAGGTGCTCAAGAAAATGAAATGAAAATACATTTGCCCAGCCCACAGAGCAATGGAGGTACATATATTGTGTGGGAAATTGATTATTTTTAAGGGAAGAGTTGGGATTGGTTGGGCGATGAAAAAGAGAGGGGTTCGCAGCGCTCTCTCTTTATTGATTAGATCACCGCAAAGAGCAGAAAGGGTAGTTAAAAAAGAAATATATACAAAATTGCCCTGCCCACACAGCCAGAGGCAGAACAGGATAAGGGCAGTTAACAAAGATTAATTTAGTTAAACAAACGAATTAATAAAAATAGTGTGCCCTGCCCGCAACACTAGGATGGCGAACAGGCAAACACGGGGGATGGGACGAGGATACGCGGAAGTTTCGTGAGCAACACAGTGGTGCATATAGAGCGCGTAGCAGCATAAGGGACTTAACGGCGCACGCATGTAAATGGCACCGCCACACGTGGTTGAGCAGCGCTATGAGAGCGATTAAATAGATGAACAGAAACAATGTCGTCTGGAAGCTCGCAAGTGTGACGATAGGGGTAAATGCCAAATGTGGTAGTGGGACCTACACAACACAGTCCGGCATTCGCAAAGTAAAAAAGTGCTAAAGCATTGATCGGAAACAGCTATCGCTGATAATGCGAACTGCCACGTGTGTAATCGAGTTTTTTTTTTTTTCATTTGCACAGAAGCTTGCAATATTCTCTACGCGCTTGGAGCGCCACACGATCTGGCAGAGAGCGACAAAGCTGCTCAGCCATAAGGAGAATTTTCGTCTCAATCAGGTGCGGAAAGAAATTTCACAGCGAACAGAAACTGCACGACGCTTACTTGCATGGAACGGAACCAGCACTGGGTTGAACACAACTAGTTGAATTGAACAGAGCTAAACCAAATCTGCAGTGCACTGCAGTGTGTTTCCCTTGTTTCCCTGCAAAAGCTAATAGAAAAGAGCAAGCTGTACTAATCATGGCCAGCGACTTCAGGTTTCGCCGGCAGAAGCGCCTCAAAGACGTAACTGCTACGTGATTCATGAGGACCCTTTCGCTTCGCCACGGCTGTGAGAATGAAGGAGTACGTTGTTTTTCCTCCGATAATTTTTGGCATCCTGACTTGATGAATCTCTGCTCACTTTAATTGCTTTATGTGGACCTTTTGCAAAAGTTTCACCCTTTCTCGCAAGTACGCCGATACTTGCCAGAAAGACAAGGACATCAAGTAGACACGACGAGCTCTGACTCGCAACTGAAGTTTCTTGAAGCAAACAGATTTTATATAGCCGCAACAAGCAACAGCCCAAAACCCACAATAAAGCCGCCACGGTGGCTGAGTGGTTATGGCGCTCGGCTGCCGGCCCGAAACATGCGGGTTCGATCCCAGCCGCGGCGATCGAATTTCGATAGAGGCGAAATTCTAGAGGCCCATGTGCTGTGCGATGCCAGTGCGCGTAAAAGAACCCCAGGTGGTTGAAATTTCCGGAGCCCTTCACTACGGCGTCTCTCATAGCCTGAGTCGCTTTGGGACGTTAAAACTCCATAAACCAAACCAAAACCGACAATAACCCAAAAGCATAGATAATATCGGAATTCCTCAACAGCTCTGAAAATGAACCATATCAAGATAACCTAATTTACTGCTCGTTAGCGCGATGCATGGTTTGCTTACACATTCGTTATCTGGACGCAAAATATGTCTAGAATAAGTGAATTATCAGTTAATGTGCAAAGAATGGACTGCAACAATGACCTTATCCGAAAGATATCAGTAGCAACCTTCACACGCCTTACAGTGCACAACCACGTTTGAACCCTTACCATTCTCTGAAGACCTGTTGTGCTGCCATAATTATAAATTATATCTGCAAGTTTTGGCCCACGTGTACCCTTCCGCAAGATAATGGCATCCGATGAACAGCATTCATCTTGCAAGGTTGCAAGGTACATACACATTCTCAAGTTTCATCCGGCACAAGTTTCTTTCTGAAACCATATTTGCTGCTAGCTTTATTCTTAACAACGTTACAGATTCCAGTTAACTTATTAGGAGCCGAGAACACCACTCGAGCATTATAACTTCTGGCTATAATTTTCAAATTATGTCACAACCTATGCACGGATCTTCTGGCACATCGCTGCGCATCCCCAGCCTGTTGACGCCAAACGCCACACAATGGTTTCACCTTTTCCAGCAATTCATCGCACATTCTTGAAATGACGTGGCTGGAAATTGTACTTTTGTCCACCTATAACCAGCTCCTGGAAACAGATTTCCATGTTGTGAAAGCATTACTTCATCATGACGAACCCGAGGCAGGAAAACCCAATGCCATTTTTAACAAGCATGCAATGGTTAGACCTGTAATAAAGTAGCGGCCTTTAACTCCTAGGTGAATATCGCAAACATACATGGCGCATCCAGAACATCATAGGAAGGTCCACAAACGGCAGCTGCTTTTCTTGAAATCTTTCTTCCGCTGTAAACCGGAGACCAAGGCCACACACCTTAAACATATTGAGAATATAATCACAGCTTTTAAGAATCACAGCCTGAGTACACGACCAAGAAATCGTCGACGTACCTCAACATTTTTCACAACACATTTATGTTCTCGGCAGTCTTATGTGCACTCGGTTTAGGAAAATATCACTTAGGAAGCACAGCGGCAACCTTCTATCTAATATATGCGCCAGATCTTTGAACATATACCACAACATCACAGTCCACAAACATGCTCTTCGAATAAAAAAAAGGTAATTCTAAAAGGTGCACTTCTAATTCCACAGCTGTTCCTAAAAAAAAACAAGCTCGTCATTTTGTTCAGCTATACCAATTCTCAGACTCGCCTTTAAGTCTTTGTGTGAGAGAGAGACTTAAAAGACATTTTTTAAAGCGAAAGCCTTACTATGCTATGTAGGCGGGAATCCTGTCTACAAAATGTGTCGGTAGCAGTGGTGGTCAACTCAGAAGAGGTAGCGTCAAACGAGTGACTGTATTTGAAAGAGGGTGATATGAGGATGGTGCCCCCCCAAAAAATCAGATTAATAGTTTTTTAATTAGAGCTAAAGATGTCCAAAAAAGTGGGTGGGGCCAGAGCAAAAGTGTCCCGAAAATTGAAAAACAGGAAGTGTTCCGGAACCAGAGCGTAGCGGCAAGATTGAAAACTCGAAATGGGCAATCACGTGACAACCGATAAGTGATCAATACTTAACCAGGATATAGAAAAAAGATAGGTAATTTAGAGGCCATTATGTAATTAATGAGCAGGAAAAGGTATTGGACGGGTAAATAGACTGGAAGGGTATATAGTGAGTAGGCGGGAACGAATCGTGGCGGAAAATTTGAGAACTCGAAATGGTTGCCAGAATGAAACGAGGGTGTAATCAAAGTTAATCGATAGCCAATCAATCAAGTGAATGAGAAAACAACCATGGCGCCAAACCTGAAAGGCAACTGGTGTCGAGGCGGCGTCAAGGCTTTCGCATTCTTCCAATGCGGGTAGCCGCAGTGATCTCTAATTTTTTATGATTCTTATAATGTTTTGTAATTGTACTTTAATTTTTATTTTTCTGTTTTATTTACCAGAATACACACAAGGTTTCTCTTTAACGAAGTCCAACAAACGTTCCTCAGAGGTCGAGGTGTAGCACGCCCTGCTGACGACCCAAGAGACAATGGTTCGAATCTCTTTTTGACGACTTTTCTTTTCAGTGCATTTGCATTACTTTCTTCGAAAGCACAACGTAATGGTGGCAGAATGACGTGCCGACTTTGTATACCAATAGTAAATTTGTAGTGACGTCATCACGTTTGTACTGTGGGATCTTTGTGGGGTGTTCGAATAACCCCTGAGAGGCCAAGTGTTTGAGACGTCACGACCCTACCGACGAACCGTGAGCTTTGCTAAATGCACCGCGAAAGCGCATACATCTCCGCTGAACGGGACCCTTAAAACTATCGCGTTTAAATAGCTCGAAAACACCGTCTAATTTGACACGCAACACAACCCAGCAGAAAAACAAAAATGCTCGCCCTCGTCAAAGTGTCTCTCTTATATCGTCTCAGTCCAGATTTGCGATGCGCCCAGGAGTTGACAGCTGGTACAGTATCAACGAAACAGAGCACCCTCGCCAAGAAAAATAAAAACGAGTAACGGAGCGTAACTGCCCCGATATAACATCGTTGGGGGAGAGCTCTGAATTCTGCTCCGTTCTTGAGGAGCGAGGTGTTGGTAAGAAGACAGAGTGCTCCGTAATCTTGACACTTTTAAGTTGTGCAGTAAAGCCGTATTGACTAGCGCCCTAGAAGAAAGAAAATCTTTGTGACTTCGTGCCCTTTCTAAACGATCCAATGATCTTTGGCGGCTTCCTTCCTTTCAACATTACAGGGTGCTCGAAAAGGTCTTGCAGTTGACACCCTTGACCTCATTGGAAATTGCCGTCAAAGCGTTGCCACTGATCCGTTTAAATTGGAGTACCAACTTTGCTTTGTTGTTTACGTCATGGGCAAACGAATCACCGAAGAAGAGGAAAAAAAAGGAAGGAGTTAAGTCGAAAACAATGTCATACGGAACCATGGGCGCTACTGCTACAAGTTTATTTATTTGTTTGTTTAGCTCCACTTGTGCTCACTGCTTGTTCTTTTTCCGATATTTATTTATTTGTTAAAAATACCTACAGCGCCGATGGCCTTTATCTTGGGAGTTACTTACAAACACAGATGTAACAAGAAGAGTGCGAACAAAAGCATCAAATCAGTTGAAATGAAAGAGTGGGAATAGTTCTTATTGTAGCTAAATTCGGAAGACAACACATTCAACAGGAACCAAAGTGTCCACTTACAAAATCTGTTATACAATCCGAAATCACTGGGAGAATGAAGCAAATCAGATTAATGTGCAGACCTTTACGGCAGATAAAGAATAATATGCTCTGAATCTATAAAACATTACGAAAAAATTAGGCCTGTACGATGAAATATCTATTTTTAAATAATTTACGCGAAGAAAAATAGTACCGATAATTTAGCTGGATTGGGGCCTTTTGCAATGTTTCAAGCCCAATCATTTTGAATGAAATGAAAGCGCCATTTTTAACAGTTACGCGCTTCACCAAGCATTACCATTGACAAATGCATGAGTATTGCGCTTTGACACCTGAAAAAACAAATTGGAACCAATGAAATAAAACAACGTCTGTGCACACACGATCCTAAATATCCTTTTAAATATTTAGAACGAGGATGCACATCTAACCAAAGGGGCCTGGTTGCAAGTAAAGTTAAGTTGTGCCCTCCCTTCAAGAATATCCGAGGAGTTATCCTTCCTCTCAGCATCCTTTTCGTGCGATATGTTTTTCGCAGTTGCTCCGAACGTTACACAGCGCTGTATATAAAAAATAAAAAAAAATTGTTTTCAGTCACCCTGGCAGCTACAACACTGACCCCATCGTCAATTGCCTTCGTGCCATCGCATTCATCCGTCCGTCCGTCCGTCCGTCCGTCCGTCCGTCCGTCCTTCCATCCATCCATCCATCCATCCATCCATCCATCCATCCATCCATCCATCCATCCATCCATCCATCCATCCATCCATCCATCCATCCACCCATCCATCCATCCATCCACCCATCCATCCATCCATCCATCCATCCATCCATCCATCCATCCATCCATCCATCCATCCATCCATCCATCCATCCATCCATCCATCCATCCATCCATCCATCCATCCATCCATCCGTCCGTCCGTCCGTCCGTCCGTCCGTCCGTCCATCCATCCATCCATCCATCCATCCATCCATCCATCCATCAATGCATCAATCCATCTGTCCATCGGTCCGTCCGTCCGTCCGTCCATCCTGTTTTCATTCTCCGCTGATGCCATCCGTAGCACTGCTTCTCACACGCGTATGGCGCTCATTCCTCAATTATCTAGATTATTGCATTGAATCGTTCTAACCATCTCCTTTCGATATGCTCTCATTTTTTCTTTAATTTATGGAATGAAACGAGTTCCTTTATTTCTTATTGATTCGCTTGAAGCACTAATTCTACCTAATCCCTATACCGCTAGCATAGTGTTGTAGTTTTGTTATTGCCTATTCCACGTGCCGTAGACATTTCGTGAACATTGAGTCAATGGTTTCAAGTTTTTTTCGGTAACTCGTGGTAACGGAGTGTGTGCTTTGCCGCCACGTGTGTGCACCGCATTGTTGGTAGTTGGCAATTGCTTGAATATGAGTTACTTCTGAAAAGGTATTTCCAAACCTCATACCGGCCCTTTACCTTTTCTAAAAAATTCGCTTACTACGTTTTGCTCTTATGCACGCGTTTAGCGTGTTCCGTAAAGCTTCATATACCTGAGCTCTATATCTCGTGCTATCAATTTGTGGTAATGAGGTCAATTTTCTGATCCCCATCTTCTGACGTGGGCTTCGAGGAGGATTCAGGTATTGCATGCGTAATAAATTTTCACTCAATTGAATCTTTTCTAAAATCATGCCGTCTCATAGTAAGATACTCGCTTCAGATAAATATCACTGTACATTTATGTGTTATATCAACCCTGTGAACACAATTTCATAGAGCCATTTTTGGTCTTTTTTGAATAAACCGACTCGTCAAGGGTTTATTGGTATGACCACAATATTTTTCTCAGTTTTCGCTATAGGCTTCAAGTTAGTTAAGGATTTTGCACATTCCTAGGCCACAAAATGATCTAGAGAGAGAGAGGGTTTATTGATAAGAAAGGCAGAGAGGTTGGTCTGAAAAATAAATATCTGGCCTGCTACTCTGCTCTGGGGGACGGGAAGAGGAGATAAATGAAGGTCACGATGGGGGACGATGATGATGTAAGGAGGCAGATGAAAAACTATTAAAAAAAAAACAAGGCACACTTTCTGACATCACAAACGCGAGACAAGGTCCGTGTCGCTCAAAAAGCGTGAGAGCGCTCGCGTTGCCTTTACAGTTCTAAAACTATCTGGCCAAGCACCGAGGATCAAATCCTCAGAGAGGAGCGATGTGTCCATAGGCGTCAAAGCAGATGCGAGTATGAGTCTTTCAGGTGCATACGCTGGACACGCCACTAAAACATGTTCTATAGTCTCTAGCACGCCACATGTGGTACATTCCGGGGAGTCCGCTTGTCCTATTAAGTGCAAGTATTTGCGCGTGAATGCCACATTTAAACGTAGTCTACGGATAACGCATGCAATAGGGCGAGGTATTCCGCGAGGAACTGAAAAGGTCATCGTCGGATCTAGCCGTTTAAGGCGGATGTGGCGGGTGTCTGGCAGGGCCCAGTACCTAGCCGTCGCCCTCCTCATCAATTCCGAAAGGAGACAAGTTGTGTACACTATAGAGAACGGTACAGCTGTACGCCATATTGAACTATGTTCTGCATAATGCTTAGCAGGCTTGGAAAACCCCGAAAGCAAGGATTAAAAAGGCCTTTTCATCACTCGCGTACTTTCGGAGACTATAGCTGGAATGATTGACCTTGCGGGAAGAATTTTGAACGCATTATAACTTGCTACTCTGCCATGCACACAGATAACTAAGAAAATGAATTCCAAATTATAGAAGCCTGCCGTTAACCGTAAAACAGGTTTTAAAGCTCTGCCTAAGATATTTTTGGTTCCAGCGTGAATCCACGACTTCACGAGGTCAAACTTGCTTCCTGAATTGCGTGATGATTGATCTGAAAGATGCCTTCGGGCAAACCATAAATAAACAGCATAAACACTGCTAAGACTGGGATTCCAACCCGCAGAGGGTATTGCCGCAGCCGTTCACACCTCGTGTTAAAATTCAGAAGACTCGTGTTGTGCACAGCACATCATTTTCTTCATCAACTAATACTAATATAAAAATATTACCCGCCTTTTGAGCTGTGTGGGCGTAGTTGCAGATAGAGTTTAACTGCATGGGCTGGCGTACACAACGTTATTGAAGAAACACGAGACTAGAGCAATACCCGTTGGAGTTGACAACATTGTTGCAGAAACGCGGCACTTGAGCATAGGCCGCCGGTGTATATTGGGCAAATTGGCATTGATGATGAAAAAGTAGAAGATTCGTGCAACTTGCTCCGTAGGTCAGTGGATAACTCAATGCAGCTTTCAGGTACGCGGTGGTGGCGTCCACCTGGAAAAAATTACGCTTTCGCACATTATTTTCTGCTTCGCATTGCTAAACCAGCATCCAGTTTTTTTTTCCTAACTGCAACAGGTGAGTGGTTAGTTTTGTCACACATTTGACTGCACTATTGCGGTCGAGCGGTTGCTTCATCCTGAAGAACTTTAAACATCACTCACCTCATCCTCTATGTCCTTCGACTACATACTTAGGCACTCCTCCTTAGCAAAGGCTTTCCTTGACATCAAAGGCCCCGGCTGGTCCACTGACCGCGCGCACTTTTCTTTCAGAGTCATGTTTTTGTCAGCAGTTCGGTTGTAAAGCAATTTTTTATAATGCAGATGGAAGTCGCAGACGGAAGTCACAGACGGAAGTAGTTCGTATTAGTGGTAACAAGAAATTCATATTAGAGGCAAACCTGGTTTAGTTAGTGTTAACAAGAAGAATGTTGGAAAAACGCCCTGATAGAATGATGTGCTTTATTAGGACATGTTTCCTCTACAAGTCTTACTCAGTTATTAGGACATCCTTGCGGGCAAGTTGGCTCTTTTCTCGAGGAGGGTTAAAAACTGCGAAAAAGGACAAGGGCAGGAGTTAAAGAAGCAAACACTAAACAACGGGTGCAGAATTCCGAACATTTAATCAAGGAATCGAAAGCACAGGCCAAGTAAGGCGCGAACCCAAGTCGTGCAGCCACCTAAGTCAATCGCACATGTACAGATAAAAACAGGGGAGAGAAATTTGCAAAAAGGGTGAAAAAAGAATTGGTAATAATACCTGAGGTTAGGTGAATCAACGAGGAAATCTGAAGTCTCGCCACAAAGGAATTCATGTGAACCATTAAACAAATAATTTCTTTGAGTAAAATCAAAAAGTGACAGGATAAAAACACCTGTCATGGCAACATAAATCGTACAATGCAAAACAACAGCAACAAGAGTAATGGCAAAGGCGAAGCGATGAAACGAGAGGTAACTTCGAAACAATCAACCAGGGTAAAGGTGAAGGACAGGCAGTTAAACGTGACAGGCTAACTGAAACAGAAAAAAAACAGACATGAGGGCCGGGTAACACCAATCAGCAAATGAGTGGGCATAGAAAAAGGTAACAAAATTGCAAGTTGGGCTAGTTCGGTTGCGTTCATTTTTAAAGAAATATAGAGTGCTAACAGGGACAACGGACGAAGTGCACAATAAAAGCGCTCTCTCAACTAAATTTTTTTCAGAAGGAAAAAGCATAAAAAAGCACCTGGAGAACTGTGCATGTCTAGCAGTCACATGAAGCAATCAACACAAGGGGCAAAAAATTAAAACGTAAGAAATTCCCGCGCCATCCTTTGCTATCACCCAAAATAACACGAAAAAGCCACGTCAGATGTATGAGGACACTGCGCTGTGTCTTAGGATAAAAAGGATTACAAGCCGATATTTTAGAGAACCGCGGTACTTTACCGGCACCATGATCAGCCTACCGGAGAGATTATGGAAGTGTTTTTCATCACGAAAAAAAATCGGCCGCTAGGGGGCCGTGGCGAGCGGACGTATGTCACGTCTGCTCTGTCTTCCTGCAGTGATTTCTAGCGGCAAATGTCGGATCGACCAGAGCTGGTTAAAATCGCCAATCGGAAGTTGAGAAGACTCTGCGGACACCAGCGTTTATTCCGTAAGTGGATTTTTCGCCATTTTAGAACCAAACGTCTGTCAGCCATGCGCCGACGCGCTAACCCGAACGCCGGCCTCTAGGCCTAACGAGGGCTAAGGCGTACCGCGGCCTCCGGTGCCGCCGCGTCAGCTGTGCGGCAGCCAACAGGAGGTATGAATATCGCCGTGGAAGGTCGCAGCGCCGAAAAGGGCGAGCTCGACGCCCCAGATTGGATCACTGTACTCAACACATGCAACCTCGAGGAGAAATGGGCACGGAAAACCAAGCTCGTCTCAGAAGAAATGAAATTGAGACACCCCACCACCATCAGCGAAACGCACCGTCAAACAGCAAGCGGAGAAATCGATCGCCTCGAACCAAGTCAAGCTTCCCGAGAATGGCTGGAGAATCATTTTCCGCCCCAAGGGAGGCATGGTAGTCAAACAGTACGATGGACCAACCCTGACCGAAGCCATACATGTAAGTGCGAAGATTGAATGGAACAAAGCGTGCCAGCTCGTCAACAACGAGAAGCAAGGCGTTTTGGTCTTCTTCACGGCCAGCACGGAGGCAAGAGACAAGCTGCTACGCCTCACACATCTGAACATTGAAGGGAAAATGCACGAGGTGACCGTTCATCTGGCAGTACCCGACGACTTCTCGAGAGGAGTCATCCACGGAATAGGACTCACGACCTCACTGCAAAAGATCAAGCAGGGGATAGCAGAACATGAGGAGAACCCCAAGGTGCTGGAGATCAGACGACTAGGACAGAGCAAGACCATCATGCTCACATTCACCACCAAGGAGGTACCGAGGAAAATCAAGTGTCTAGGTGCCATCTTAAATTGTTATTTGTACAAGAAAAAGTACGACGTATGTTATAAGTGCGGAGACCTGGGACACCGATCCGACGTATGCGAGGGCAACGAGGAGAAGTGCAGAGGCTGCGGCATCCCCAACCCAACCTAGGGACACGACTGTAACTCCACCTGCAAGCTGTGTGGCCAGCCACACCCCACCGGCGACAGAACCTGCAAGGAGATCTTCAGAACCCCGTACATCGTTAAGAATCGACAATGGGAGAAGCTCCAGCAGCAGGAGGAGGAGGAGAAGAAATTACCAGAGCATCGCAGCAGGCGGGACGCGAGCAAGACGCGGGCCACGAGCAAGGAGCGACGCCGGTCTACATCCTTTCCGAGGCTACCGCAGCAGGCCACCCCAACCCCGCCCAAGAAGCAAGGGGCACCATGCACCAAAAAGGTAGGCTGGGAAGTGGGGAATTCCCATGACTCCGACATAATGAGGGAGCTCAAAGTGCAAATGAAACAACAACACGAAATGATAACACAGCAACAGGAGCAATGGAAACTTTACCAGGAGCAAACACAGGCTCAGATGCAGGAGCTCGGTAATCACATTATCGAGTTGCAAAGGGAGAACACTGAGCTCAAAGCTCAACTCAGACAACCGCAAGCGCATCAGGAGGTCATGGAAGATAAGTCGTCCAAATCCGAGCCAGAGGTAGCGAGTTAAAAAGACCGATTCGGTCCTTACGAAGACCGAGGGCAGGGCAGACAAACTTGAGGCAGACATGCAGCAACTAAAAGAGGTAGTACAACAGGCGGCCATAGCTACCCAGCGTAACGCGGAGAGGATAGACCAACTTTCCGTCCAGCTCAACCAACTGGCAGAACAGCAAAACAAATCCTTCTGCGGTTGAATCAAGGCCAGGAACTGTAGGGGCTTTACAAAAAAAAAGAAACGTTCTCCAAGCCTACCTTGCGGGACGCGATGGTCCCGACATCATCGCGCTGCAAGAATGTGGGAAAAACACTAAACTGAGCAGATACAAAACGTACCCAGGCCAGTCGCCAAACAGGCAGACTGCTACCCTGGTGAAGAGAAATATCACTGTCGTGCAGCATGAGGTAGGATGCACGCAGATTGACTATGTGTTAACGGAGATTATCCCGCAGAGGCGGAAAGAACGCAGCCTGCTAGTCTTGAACGTCTACAGGTCTCCTAAATTTAGGAAAGGCTGCGGCTTTAGGGAAGTCTTTACCAAAGCGCAAGCACTGGCACAAGGTCAGCAGCGTCTCGTAATAGTAGGAGATTTTAATGCGCCACACCAAGCATGGGGATACAGCCACTCCCAGATAAAAGGGAGGGAAGTATGGGACGCCATGACACAGTGCAATTTAACCCTCCTTAACGATCCGCTCGCACCGACGAGGCAGCGGAACAGCGTTTCATACGACACCTCCCCCGACCTGGCCATGATAGGAGTGGACGTTGAGGCTACATGGCACAACACGAGAGAGAACCTAGGCAGTGATCACAGAATCATAGAGATCGTTATCCAAAACGGGGTCAACATCAAACGGGAAAGGAAAACCCTCAAATCCATCAATTGGCAGTCCTTCCGCGCCAACGGAGGGGGTTGCGGGGAGACCGCCGACATAGCTGAATGGGGCAATGGCATCAAGCAGGCGTGCAAAGAAGCTGAGGAGGAAGTGGAATTAGATGAGGAACAAAACTGGGTTGACAGCCACATGAGACAACTGTGGCAAAAGAAAAAAGAGGCAGAAACCGAGCTCGCCCAAAAAAGGGGCAACCGTAACCTGAGAAGGAGAATAGCTGCTCTCAATAAGGAAAATGAGAGCCATGCCCAAACACTAAATAGACAACACTGGAACGACATCTGCGATAGACTAGACGGCCAATTAAGCTCCGTCACCACCTGGAAACTATTGCGACACATCCTGGACCCAGGCAGCACCAAAGCTGAGACCAGGAGAAAAATGCAAAGACTAACCCAAAATTTCCAGGGATCGGAGGAGGAGATGATCAACCAGATAAAAGAGAGGTACATAGGGGAAACACCGAAACATTGCCCGACTATAGCGGCGAAAACAACGAGCAGCTAGACCAACCAATCTTCATAAGAGAGGTCCAAGCGGCCTTAAACAAGCTCCGTGGAAAAAACTGCGGCTGGTCCAGATGGGATCAGCAATAAGATGCTTAGAAATCTCGATGACGACTCCTTCCAGCAACTAACAGCATTCATTCAAAAGTGTTGGGAACAGGGGTAGATACCCGGGGATTGGAAAACAGCAAATCTAGTCCTCATCCCCAAACCTGGGAAAGAACTCAAACTTGAGAACCTTAGGCCAATATCGTTAACCTTTTGTGTAGGCAAGCTCATGGAGCACGTCATACAGAATAGGCTCAACGGATACTTGGAAGGTAAGGAACCCAGACAGCATGGTCGGATTCAGACAACAACTGTCCACAAACGATGTCATGCTACAAATCAAAGAACAAGTATTGGAAAGGAAGACTAGCGACTCGAGAGTCATAGTGGGGCTTGACGTTAGCAAAGCGTTTGACGACGTCAAACACCAAGCGATCCTGTCGCACCTCAATCACCTAAATGTAGGACTCAAGCTATACAACTATATCAAAAGCTTCCTCACGGACCGAACGGTAAACATAGAAATCGAGGGCATAATAAGAAAAAAACATTATGCTAGGCAACAAGGGAACACCGCAGGGATCGGTGCTCTCTCCTATTCTTTTTAACATTGCAATGATCGGGCTGCCAGAACGACTCAGAAAGCTAGAGGGCCTCTGCCACACTCTTTACGTTGATGACCTCACCTTTTGGGTTGACAGAGGAGGGAGCGATGGGCAAATAGAAGACACCCTACAAAGGACAATATGGGAAACGGAAAGCTATCTGAGACCCATAGGGCTAAAATGCTCACCGGAAAAGTCGGAGATGCTAATCATGAGCCAGCAGCAGGTTGATATCCAGCTCCTGGTCAACAACACCCCGGTCCCAAGGGTGGACAAGATCAGGATACTGGGTATGTGGATACAACAAAATGGGAGAAACACCGAAACAATAAACCGACTTGAAGCCACGACCAACCAAACATGCAGGCTTCTGAAGAGGATAGCAAACAAACACGCGGGGATGAAGAAGGCGAACCTACTTAGGCTTGTTCATTCTTTCATTACTAGCCGAATCACCTACGCTATCCCGTACCTAAAGACAAGGTAGACATTCTCATCAGGAAAGGAGTAAAAACTGCCCTAGGTTTACCAGCGTGTACATCAACCGAGACGATCCTCCACCTAGGAGTGTCGAACACACTAGAGGAAATGTGCGAGGCTAAACTCACGGCACAATATGTCAAACTAACTGGCAGCAAAACGGGCAGATCCATCCTCAGGAAACTGGGCTACCAAAACCCAGAATCACGAGAGGGGATAACCACCGTCCCCAAAGAGATTGCCAACAAATTAAGAATACCCCCCATCCCAAGAAACATGCACCCCATACACAACGAGGAACGCAGGAGAAGCAGAGTCCAAAGACTCCAAAGCTCCCTCCTCCAAAAACAAGGGGTTGTGTACACCGATGCGGCAGAGTACCCAGAAGGCCACTACGCTGCAGTAGTAGTGAGCGACAAGGGCTAGCTAATCTCAGGCTGTAGCATAAGACACTCTTCACCAGAGGAGGCAGAGATGACGGCGATTGCCTTGGCAATCACAAACCCATCAACTAGAATTATCATCACCGATTCTAAAACTGCAATCAAAGCCTATTACAACGGTCAAGTGTCCAAAGAGGCCGGCAAAATTCTGCAAGCAGGCAAGGAGAACGTACCTAACGACCTAGTTAGCATAATATGGGCACCCGCCCATAGTGGACTTACAGGAAACGAGGTCGCCAACGAGGTCGCCCGAGCACTCACACACCGGGCCCCAGCGCAGGCAGAATACTCCCTGTCCACAAAGCGACACTAATCACTTACAGTGAAATTCTAGAACACTACAGAATGGGGAGAAGAACCCTGCCTCCCCCCCCATACATCTCTCACAAAGAAGGAAGAAGTAATCTGGCGAAAACTGCAGACGGGTACTTTTCCAAACCCGTATGTCCTACACAAATGGCATCCTGAGGTGCACTCTCCAATTTGCAAAAACTGTGAAGACATAGCGACCCTAAATCACATGCTGTGGGCTTGCCCAGCGCTAAATGGTCGACATGGAAACAGAGAGTCATGGGAATCCTCCCTCCATAGCCAGGAAGAACAAGTACAGCGACAAGTCATCGGTCATGCCCAGGCCGCCGCCGGAAGTCAACTGATTCCGGCTGACGTCTAGGGGGGAGGCAGACGGTGAAAGGGGAGCTGCGTCTCACCCATCACCCATACTCTCTGACGGGTGCAAATAAAGTGCTTTCTCTCATCACGAAAAAAAATAATCAATGCATCAGCCGACCCTCTATCACATTGTGTGATGCCGAGATGAGGTTCTTGGGCAACACCTGATGTGCTATGGGTCATAGCAAAGGTCGTCCCGCGCCACTTTTAGCTTTCTGATTTTTTGTTCTTTGTGTTGATTGCCTCATGTGATGGCTGGACATGCGCGTTTTTCAGTTGGTTTTCATGCCTTTTTATTTCTGAATAAAATTTCAGCAGCTAAACAGCGCTTGTGTTATGTAGCTCTTACTCGTCCCTCGTCTCTGTTCGCACTAAACATTTATTTTAAAATAAAAACAATAAGCTAATAAAACTGTGGCCTTAAACTCGCGAACAAGTAAAGACAGAAATAGCGAAAAAAACGCACATAAAGTTAAAAAATATACAAATAGCCTTTCAAAAAACGATTTGGTTCGATGAAAGCAAAACTGAAGGCGTGCTGGCCGAATTGTCTTCCATTTGTAAAACGTGAAATTGTTCCAGCACACTCGTTTCAGCTGTTTTTTGATATGAACAAAAAACCCTGTTTTTTTTTCAAATATCGATTTGAAAGGAATCATTTTCATGACCTTCGCCGTACCTTCGAATCAGCTATATTGATGGGCCGGCTGGCCTCGTGAATTATTCATTGCTGCCAGTTTATGCTCGCGTGCCCTTTCTTTGAAACACCTACCCGTTTGTCCAATGCAGAGCCAACCGCTTGTGCGGCAAATGTATGCACAACCCCGAAAAACGCTCCATGAACTTCTTACTATACTCTGGGACTTGTCCTGCTTTTCGTTACTCATCAATGAGCATACCCTGCTGAGTTTACGTGTTGCCGAGCGTTTTTATGTTGAGGTTCGTCCTTCAGCAGAAATAGGTACCTTATATGTAGGTGCGCCGAGACAGTCGAATTTCTCGGGTAGGGGGAAAAAGCCGGTATTTTGAGGAGACGAAAGCTTGAACGCTAACGTCAGGCTCCTTCGTATTTTTCTTTTAACATCCAGCACTGAAGTGTGGTAAAGGTCATCTAACTTGAAGACCGGAAAGCTGAGGACGTTCCCAACCGGAAATATTAGCCTAATACAAGCAGAGTTAGTGCGCAAGGCCAGCTTCGTAGCCAATGTTGTTAATCAGGGAAATTCCTTGGCATCAACGTTCCTTCGAATGTATGTTTTCTGGAAAGGTATCCTTATCCTGGACGCTTTGTCACCGCCACAAAACAGTGAACACACTCGTACATATACGCAAGGCTTACCGCAAGTTAATCCTGTTGGCTACTATTATTTCTTTGCATAGACACTTTGTCTTCCGGGTCAATCAACGCCGAATCACTCAATTTTTCTACTCGACCATATTCGATTTCTTAAAAGAAAATAACGGCAAATGGTGCTGGTGTGGTAAAGACATAGTCCCAAAATTAGGAATTTGAGGACGCGCACCTTACCGCGGATGTCGCGGATCACCACGCGCACGTCCTCCAGTGCGAGCAAAAAGTAGCTCGGAGGAAGCTGTCGTGCGGCGGTGGCGATCTCGTCGGCTTGTTCGTTGTTCCAGATGCCGCAGTGGAAGGACACGTACTGAGCTCGAACAGAATTTTCGCTCGATGCGCTCGCGGGTCGTGCACAACAGCGAGATACCACGGCGGCGAGTGTGCAGGCGGCCGAGGGCACCGCGCCAGTCACATAGCAGGGCAAAACACTCCGTGAGCGAATTTTCATTTTCATCCTCTGTCTTACTTACGATTTCTTACTTAAACACGGCCTCTTTTTTTCATTTTGGCAACATTCTTTTGCTCCTCTTGGAACCGTTCTGTTTTAGACTCATAAATTTTATTTGTTTGTAACAATCAGTATGTATCGTTCTGCGTTAACTAATGTAAGTCCAACGTGCAATGTATCAGTCTTCGTCTTTGTCTGTATGTTTTTATGGTGTGTTTAGTGTTCGTAACACAAACACTGAAGGTTGTCTGTGTAGTGCAAATGTTGCGATTATCATGCTTTGTCTTTCGTGCTTTTACATAAAGCTCTTTCCTAATTATTTCGCATCGCCTTCGCTGCTTCATAACGAGAAATGTTCTCCAGTGCTTAGATCTACAGCTTGATTTCATTAAACAATTGTTTTTTTTTTCAAAATATGTTTCGCTCAAGAAGGAAACAAGCAAGTTAAAACTATAAAACGTGCTGAGTTTTACTAGGCAGAGAGAGTGGGTTAAATTGAGTTATGCCTACATTAAACAACCTAAATAAGAAAAGCAAAAAGGCGCTGCAGCAAAAGGCTGTTCAGAAGGTCTCCCAAAATGAAGCAACCTCGCTGCGTTGTAATTATCAACACAGTGCCCCGCAAACTTTTCGTCAGGCACTCAAACAGAAGCTGGGGGCCTTCAAGCGCCCTCAAGCTCTTTCTTTTTTCTGCGCGATGACAGCGTAGACCTAATTATACGGATGAAAGTGGCCTGAGATGTTTGCAGCGTTATTCTAAAGCGTATTCCGTGCCCACTAAGAGAGCCGCAAACTTTCCCCGAACATCACAGTTGTGCTCCCGTGCTCGCAGCCACTGCAATTTTCCGCTCCAAAAATCAGGCTGAGAACGATGACTACAATGAGCTGCGCCGAGACTTGTTTCTATTTGGAGCTTTACATAAAAATTTTTGCTGAAGCCCATCTGGAACTAAGTTTTCTGCGCGCAATAAAATAAACTGGCTTTTCGTTGTGCGCCGCAGTATAGTTGAGAGCGACATATACTAAATTCCAATTCTAAGCAAGTCTTACACGAACCGAACGCAATTATCAGCGTTTTAAAACCGAAATAACAACTAGGGGAACCGTTGTGGCTGACCTCAAGTGACATACATTTAAGAATTACAGTCTGGAGTGTCAAGTACAGTAATGCTGGCGGAAGCGCAGGCTGTGTTCAGACATAAATATGTAACGTTGCGTATAAAACACAGGTTCGGTAATCAATTTGTACGCATGTACACTAGCGTGCCACGCCTAATAAAACACGTTTTGCACTTCGCTAGTTTCTTACAGTACATTCGAAAGCCTATCGCACTATCCTGGCGGTGACCCGCGCAATGCACGCGCTGCAGTGCTGGAGAGTGTTTCTAACCACGCAGTGTCTCGTCAATGTGCAGGCGAACTTAAGGCGCAGGAAAGGAAGGAATCCGTTTCTTAATGGAGCTTCCGCTCGTTTTCGACTGAACGACGCGATGGGGACATCATTAAAGTCTGCCAGATACATTTTCACCACTCGCCATTAAAATTACAGCAGAATGACGACTTATGGGACCTGCTGCGACTACAGCGTATATTCAATCCCACTGCATTTACTGTAGCTTTCTATTTCCGCTTACGCTTCTCAAATCCTGGGCTATTTTTACTAATTTCCTTTTGCGCCAAGATTAACTGCATTCCGTCTCGCTTCAAGAGACTCCTGCGGTCTAGTCGCGAAGTGGCGCCAGCTTCATGCATAAATTATTCATTTTATTATTTTCATATAAATGTAAGGATTGGTTCCAGCATGCCAGTTGTGCCCACTACTCCTTTTTGCATTGGGGAAGAATCACTCAACAACTGATGACATAATGCACAAGAAAACAGGCTACAACACACAATAAAGCGCGTATACAAAACAATGTTCATCTGAAAAATGGGAGCAAAAAATTGAAAAAGACAGAAAATCATGTAGAATTACAATATGAGTTAAGTGAGAACAAATAATGAACAGCACAGACAGACGTGACGACTTAACAATAAAGTCCCAATCGCAGATGCATGACCATAAATGCAAAATTGTTCGTCGCACAAACACAGTGCCCACTCTGACGCAAGACTGCATGCTTCAGCAGTCAGTCTAGGCGGGAACCAAGCGCCGCGACGCAGTACATATGGCTGACATTGATCATTACGCTCACATATGGCCTTGACTATCTGGCAGGTGCGCAAATACTTCCTTCATGCCCCTTGTCGGAGGATAGGACTCAAACTTACGTCTGTCTCAAAAAGTGATATTTGTCTCTGGTTTGTTCTTAACCGGCTTCAGTGTAACATAAGGTGGTCTTCCTATTCGTATCTCGTAGCGGTCAGAGAGCTCATTTTAAGACATGTAAGGCACTTCGTGTTCGTGTCCCCTCGTTGGAATCGGTGAACACTGCGCCTTCCGACAGCTTTAATTCTATGACGAAGCGCAGCCGTTTGAATTTCGAGCTTTAGGATAAATATTCTTTTTCTGCAAATAATGGCACAAGTAGCGAGAAGTCACACAAATATTCGAGTTGTTATCTATTCGACCATATTGCTATTCGACTAGTGTTCGACAAGAGTTTTCGCTACACTATGCGTATGCGCTTCCGTTTTGTAAACTTATATTTGAACATGTATACTAAGAAGTAATCTGACTTTCATTTCAAGTATATTTGGCTTCTATACCAAGATGCATTGAAGGTTGATGCTGGTGCAATGAGCACGTCGCCAAAATGTTTGTCTGTTACAATTACATTCCTTGCTTTCAGATGCAGCGATGCGCCGCAAGGTCAGAAATTTATTCTTCGCTGTCGAAGAGACACCTTCACTTTTATTAGGAAGACTGCACGTAGGCTTAACCCTGAGGTGTCATCGTCCACAGCTGGGCTAGGAACACAGGCTCCAGTCTTCGTGCCACGATAGTGAACTCCTCCAACAGGTCGTCAAACACCGGTGCGTACAAATGTGCAACACCTAATAAAGGCATCCAGGTGGCATGATTTTGAAATCTTCTCTGCATGTTAGGAACGGTCGACTTTCTCGCAGATGAGCCCATATGTTCAGAGATCTCGTGCCTCTCTTGATAATATTCTCAATAGCCTAAAAAACTAATGTGGCAGCCAACTCGCGCTACCTCGTTATACTGCATTAAGAGTTCTAAATATTGATTACTCGTGATTAATTAATTTTTTGTGGAATTTTTATTGAAATAATTAGATTTTACAGTGGTAACCTCTCGGGTAGTTGTGTTGTTTTTCTGCAATCGACTACTGGCAATCAATTACTTAATTGCAAGAAAAGCTACCGGGGAGAAGTATCCGTGACGACAAATAGTTTCTCCGCACATGAAGGTGCGTATGGTTACCTGACGTGTTTTGTTTTCTGTTGTAATCGTTCCTGGTGTAGCCCGCGCAATTTATAGATCCTTCCTGCAATACGTTGTGCCTAGCATATATGTCGTAATAAAAAGAAAACTGCTTTTACCTTGAACTGTTAGAAACAGCGCAAAGTAGCGTGAGCGATAAGAAGGAATGGCGGGCGCTAACTACCAATTGATGATTTATTTAGCTTCAAAGGGACGCATTTTATACGTACTACTATCGCCTTGGCACAACCTCTATCCTACGATCAAGCGATAACCCTATATTTTTTCTTGCTGTCATTGCTTACTAAGAGCACACGCCACAGTTTCTACACAGAAGAAAAACAAGGAAATTTATTTAAAACTCGCTTATAACGTGAAAGAAAAAAAAACTGTGTTTATCAATGTAGAATCGTATATCTGTCCGTCAGGCTGTGTCAAAAGAGGAAAAGAAAGAGGCCGAAAACAAAAGACCAGTGTACACAATTAAAATCATTCGTTGTCAAGCAGTGTCAAAAATAAAAAAGCGATTCCATGCAGTCAAAGGACATGAAAATTGCAGAAAAGCCGGCAGAAATCATATTTCGAAAGAAAAAAACAACAAGAAAAGCCTACACGTCTGCGTCCAGAAATCGCAGCTCTTTATTAAGGAGTCAAAGGGAGGGTGTATTGACATTCAGCTCGCCCGCATTAGAAATAAAAAATGCTTTGATAATCTCTTGCTCCAGTTTGTCTTTGGCTTTGCAAGTAACTTGGTTTTGTTGAACAGCGGTTTACAACTACAGCTGTTACAATGCTATGCAAAGAAACCACCGGATTTATTTTTTACGTTCAAGTATTCTCCATAGGCTCTATTTCTATAGCATCTTCCCGTTTGTCTATAGTAAACGATATGGCAGGTGAAGGGATATTATAGATAAGTTTCTTCTACATTTTTTTTCAACTTAGTGACGTCCTTTTCAGAGGATGGTTGAAGCATTCGATCAGCAAGCATTGCACAGACCTTGCCAAGCTTGTACGGGGCACAAAAACTATGTGGATGTGATATCTATTTGCCATTTTCTCAATCTTGCGTGACAGCCCGTGGAAATAATGAAAAACCTGGCTGTTCGCTTTGCGCTTCGCTTTACTGTCACTCTTTGTTGTTTTGTAGAGGAGGCTTTCACAAATGCTGGAAATAAATCTGCTCGGATAACCCGCACTAATTAGGCGAACCTCTTGGTCACCAATGCTTTGACTTCGATGACCAAGTGAAAATGATAAAAAGTAACGCAGTAGCAATTGATTACTGTTCTCTAATTATTCAGAAACTTTTCTGGGGCGGTAATTGACCACTGTAATCAGTTACATTTCAGAAGGAGTAATTGTCATTCTATTCCCTTATTTTCTCTAACGCGTACAAGTCTCATTGTGTGGGCGTGTCGACTTCTGTGCCTCTATGCACAAGAAGGTCCCAAATATTGAAGTATAATTTGCAGCGTCATTCATATTAGGCTACCTGCGCCACACGTGCCCAGCGTATTCAAATTCGCGCGATCGCCTGCAGCCAAACCAAACAGTTCCCGATCAACCCTGAGCCGATAAGACCATGCACTCGCGTGACTGTTCACATGCTCGCGCACTGGGCTGTTGGTAATCTGCGTTTGCGTGAGTAATCATATTCAGAGGCTCCTCGCAACTTCGGGCGTCGACTAGGTCTCCGGGTGGGGAGTGTTGCAAATGAGCTAAAGTAGAGCGGAGGTATGAGTATGTTTGAGCGCTTTCTTGTAGGAGGGTAGAGGCCTGCGTCCTTCCAGTAGGAAGCGACACGGGAACAAGCGCGGACTTAAAGCGGAACTAACGGCTCGATAAAAGTGCGGGCAGCGCCTAGAGCATCACAATGAATGACCCAATGCACTGGAGTTCTTGCAGACAAATAACAAGAACGGTATATAAGCATCCGTCCCCTATTATCTTTAACGGCCTGGAGAGCAGCGCCTTACTAATTTTACAAGAAGAAGGCGAAATAAGGCAATTTTGTCCCCACTCCTTATAGCTTGTCCCTTGCGCCAACGGCTAAGACATTTTTGACAATAATGTGGGGACATGCGTTCGAAGAGGGTGCAAATTAATTTAGTTGGACAATGGCTGGTAGCACATGCCTTCGCTTTAGCGTGACAATGGGCGGATATAATTACGTTTTGCGAAAACACACATTCAGTGAAGCCAAAATTCCTATGGATGAGTGCCAGTGCAAGTTTTGGCACTATTGCATCATGGATCTGAGGAGGCGAAGCAGCATCTGCTCCTGCATAGCGGACACTTATTTGTGACATCGCTTGCGTCAAGATTAGGCATGGCCATATTATGATTGAATCAGAGATAAATATTGTGCTAGCTGACTGAAGTTAACAAGAGGAAGAAAATTAATATAAATATCCGTCAATATAGTTCTTAAATTCATTGCGGTTTTCAGTGGAAATAAATGGGGAAGAAACATAGCTTTTACAGGATTATTTAGGTAACTGAAAAAAAAAACAGAGAAATGCCGCACATACAACAGTGTGCAGAGATTTCTGATTGAGCATAATGAGATATGCAAAGTCATAAACGAAAAAAGGTGCAGTTATTCAAAGAGCTCTCGCCCCGTGCTACTCGACGAAAAGATGCTTGTCCACAGCTTTTAATTATATTGAGGCATTGAGATAATATATGTTTCCCAAATCAGCGCAAGCCAAAAAAGGCAGAAAAATAACAATTTGAAGCGTTAAAGAAACTAGAGGGGACACTTAAGCTCCGCCTTAAGGGCGTGACGCGATATCTTAGTGGGTTAATTCCGATATACTCCCCGCAGGGGGGGGGGGGGGGGGGGGGGGGGCGTCTGCAGCTTGCAGGCGTTGGTGAGTGGCGACACCACGGGTTTCCGAGCATCCGCAGGGACATCCTCGCAAGAGGATGATGGTGAACAGTGCATCACCACGGACCCGAGCACCCGAGCCTAGCCGTGCGTGTCATCGCCGTGTCCGGGGAAAAGGGTCTCCTGGTGGTTGAGCCTATGCCGAGCGATCGGACCTTTAAGGCCCCTCGGCGGAGGCAACACACCACTTTGGCGCCAGCTTCCTGTAGACGGCACCTCCGTCATGACCCGACCGGTGGAAATCGGCAGTCGCCTTTTCCTATCCTCCCCTCCATCTTTCACTTTCCTATCTTCTTTCTCACAACTATCCTATCCCCTACTCACTTCTTGGTTTCTCCTTTTTTCCTGGCGGCGAGGGTTAACCTTGTGTGACCAACTACCCTGAGTTGCGTCATATTCGGTTTTAGTTTCGGTGTACAGCTGACGCGGGCAGGCCTTGCTTGCAACCTACTTTCCTGTCCCCATGTTGGGCTCCGTGGTGGGTGGCAGCCACCGCAGCCGAAAAACAACTTTTTTATGGACTCCTTTCCTTCAACAAATGATCGCCGTCATAATTTAGGACGGACCGAGGCCACTATGCAGTTCCTGCAAAAAACAAAAGAAGTTTTCCCGAGGTAATCTAGCAGAACTTTTTGCTGGGCTAGTTGGTCCATTCTGACAATAGTGAAAACAGCGCTAAAGAAGAAGCCGGAAGGCGAAACGAGAACAGCGCTCTTTCCTGTCACTTCCTCGTTTCGCCTTCCGGCTTCTTCTTTAGCGCTGTTTTCACTATTCCCGAGGTACCATGTCGTACATAGTGAAAATCCAGATCAAAAAGCTAGGAAAATGTCCCCATTCATAGTTTTAAAATCTTTGACTGATGCCCGGAGCCTTGGCTACAAGGTGACGAAGCCAGCCAGTGGCGACCTACTCCTCCAAATTCGAGACAAAGTGCAATTTTTCAAACTCCCAACCATAGTATCCTTTGGAGACATTCCTGTATCCATTACTACACATCAAATCACTAAACAAAGTGAAAGGAGTAATATCTCAGCACGATTTCCTGAACCATTCTGAAGAACAGATGATGGAGGGTCTTAAAGACCATAACGTCACCGAAGACCAACGTATCAAAATCCGAAAAGACGACAATGAAATAGCAACAAAACACATAGTCCTGACCTTTGCCTCCAGCCAACTTCCCGAAACCATAGAAGTAGGATATCTTAAAATAAATATAAGACCATACATCCCAAATCACAGATTCTGGTTCAAATGTCAAAGACTTGGCCATGGCTCACAGAGCTGTCGCGGCCGCCAAACATGTGCCAAATGTTCGTCAAACAATCATGAATCCGTGGACTGCGATGCTTCACCACTGTGCGCGAACTACGAAGGGGATTACCCCGCGTACTCGAGGTCATGTCCTACCTGCAAGAGAGAGAAGGAAATAATAACAATAAAGACAAAGGAAAACATAACATACCAAGAAGCAGGAAAAAGACTCCCATCAGCTTTCCAGTTCACGGCAAAAACAAATTTCGCCGAGATGGTGCGCAGGGGCGGCACACCACATCAGGCTTCGGCCACTGCCCAGGCAAAGCCTGAGACAGGGCCACCCCCGCCCCCGGCAGACACCTCGAAGGCTGCCGTGCCACCTGTGAACAAGGGCCCGCCGGCCCCTGATTCAGCCGCCCACAAGGCTTCCCCCAGTCGGGAGAAGCCCACAAACCGTACACCGCGGGTTCACCGCGGAAGTCTAGAGCCTCCACTGAGGCGATGGACATAACACAAAACTCGCCTTCGCTGCAGCAGAGGCACAGCTCCCTGGAGCGAAAAAGAAAAAAAGACCCTAGTATTGGCACTCCCAAAACCGGTACCCTAAGTTCTAACTACTCTCTTCAAACATGGCGTTCCTTATACAGTGAAAATGCCGAGGACTAATCAATAACTACGATGACAAAAAAGAGCTTTTAAACACAATGTCCCCGGTGGCTTTATGCTTACAGGAGACCAACTTAGGTCAAAAACAACAACACATTTTAAACAAGTATAATGTCTTTCGGTGTGACCGAGAGCAAGCAAGGAAACTGTCTGGAGGTGTTGCTATTGTCAGCCAGAATGGTGTAGCAACCTGCGAGATCAAACTTAAAATCTAATACGAAGCCGTCGCAGTCACCAACCTTACGATACGATATATTTCATTAACTCTCACGAGGTTACATCAGCAACAAGGAGAGAGGACGCAAGGCAAAAAGCTGCGTTGTTGCAGCTTGAGAGACACCCTGCGCCCTCTGCCGGGGTGTATAGCCCAGCAGCTGATCACATGACAACAGTGGAAGGGCGCACTCACAAACGCACACACAAAAAAATACACTTACAAAGTATCTACATCTGACATTGGCATAATGTTACGCTTCTAATATCACTGGACGATATTTGACGAAAACTACTCCACATTTTTATGTACGGGAAACTAATTAACAATCGCCCCAGATACAATGTAAGTAAAAGAAAGTACACGAAGCTATATATATATATATATATATATATATATATATATATATATATATATATATATATATATATATATATATATATATATATATATATATATATATATATATATATATATATATATATATATATATATATATATATATATACATCTTCTAATCATCAACTATGTACATTCAAATATGGCAATAAGTGTGACTAATTTACGCCATGAAGTCTCTTCAAGTATAATGTTGTTATTTTGCAGAATATTTAGGTAATGTGATAAACTATATATCAATGACTGCTTACCGTATGTGGTGCGGCAGAAAGGTACACACCATGACATTTTGTTTCGTGTATTGTAGGATGGGATCGAACGAGTTAGGTTGAGACTTGATAAAAGGAAATCATTATTAGCGGAAACAGCATTTTTATACATGGAGATTAGCTTGAATGGGAATAACTCTGAGATTGTCATGATATTAAACTTTGCAAAGTTGGGACCCGTATGAGTACACCACGGTACATTAGCTATTAATATAATTGCTCGTTTTTGAACAATTATAATTTTCATTTGGTTTTGCTTGGTTGTTTTCTCCCATACGAGGAGACAATAGGTTATATATGGCAATATAAATGCATTGTAAATTAATATTTTTATTTTAGGGGGAAGTGTGTGTCTTTGGCGGCATATGATGCCATTAATCCTGTTTATCTTAGCGCACATATTCTCAATATGTTTATCCCAATTAAGAGATTCGGTGAAAACAATACCAAGACATTTCACAGCTCGCATGACCTCAATTTTTTTGTTTCCTAACCAAAGGTCGAGATTTGCACGCGCCATTCTGTTTTTAGCGCGAAACAATATTTCTATCGTCTTGGAAATTCTTAGAAGACCATTGACGCAGGAATTCTAAGAAATCATTGCCGAGTGCTAGTAGGTTAGTTTCTGTATTACCCAAGGCAAGCGTTGTGAGGTCGTCTGCATACGCTATTATGTGTACAAGAAGAGGAGCAGTAAATATATCATTAACGTAGATATTAAATAATAGCGGATAGGTTGTGAGTTTGATATAGCGTGAATAAGGGAGACCATTTCTTTACGATATTTCAAATAGGATTGAATTAAATATGTGCTCGTTCCTCTAATGCAACAGTGATTGAGTTTATGTACCAGTAAATCATGATTAAGAAGGTCAAATGCTTTTGAAAAATCCACAAATATTCCGAGTACAAGGAGCTTTTCTTCAAACGCATTTATTATAATATCTTTTTGCTTAATTAGTGCCATTTCCGTGGACCTTTGTTTTCTGAAACCGAATTGACTGTCTGAAAAGACGGAATGTTTAACTAGAAAATTATAAATTCTCACGTAAATAATCTTTTCTAGGCCTTTGAATATTATCGAAAGAATTGAAATAGGCCTGTAATTAGCCTTATCCGACGTAGCACCACCTTTGTGAATGACAGTCACTTTTGCTACCTGCATTTCGTTTGGAAAGTCACCGGATGCTATTGCTAGGTTGTAGATATACATCAGCGTTGGGGCTAGTGTGTCAACTACAAACTTGAAGGGTTTGACCTGAAAGCCATCTTTATCTTCAGCTCTGCTATTTTTTAGATTTCTAAAAACTGTCATGATTTCATCTTCATGTGTAGGTTACGTGAAGAGGGACTCTGGAATATATGGCGTGTTACACGCGTAACCCACAGTTGTGTCAGAGGGACAGCATAATGTTTTGGTTACGTTAACAATTCATTACACAGTTCCTCCCCACTAATTGGTATACCATCTTTCATTATTGTCGTTATAGTTGTTTTTGAGGTGCGGTTTAGTAATTTGTTCAATTGGTCCCACTGGTTGTGAACATTTCTTTTGGATCCCTCGGAAAATGCATTACTAAAATACCTTAATTTGGCAGTTCTTAGCTCTCGTTTAGCTGGTTTCGGTATTTGTTATATTTCTCAAGCTTGGAAGGCTGCCGCGATTTCATGAATTGCGCAAACATTTTCTCTTTGGTCTTTATTTTGCGCAGCGGTTCTTGCGTAACCCATGGCTTCTTAGGATTGCGTTTGCGCGGACGCACTTGCGGGAAACATTTATCATAGACTGTTTTTATTTTGAACAAAAATACATTATACGCCTCATTCACGTCTTTTAAAGATAGCACATCGGCCCAACTTGTTTCATATAGCATCGAACGAAAACGGTCAAGTGTGGTGATATCAATGCGTCGAAAAAGTGGAGAGGGATTTTAAACCCTCACAATATGTACCGTATATCTTGAACCACACCTAACAGTAAGACTTCATGATTTATAATCCCTTTTAGAACAGCTACCGGAGCCTAATCTGCTGGTTGGCGATTTTAATGCACACTCCTTTTTTGGGAAGTGCACACAATGATGCAAGAGGTCGTATTTGAGAAGATTATATTCAAAGTAATAATATTTGCCTTCTAAACACCGGCTAACATACATACTGCTCTCCGAGCATGGGAAAAATGAGTTCATAAATTTGTCTTTTAGTTCGCCCTCTCTCTTTTGTGATTTTAAATGGGATGTCATCGATAACCCACACGGCAGAGATTACCTCCCTGTATTAATAAGCCTAACACCCCCAACGCAAGTCACCCCAACGAAACCACGACTGTTGACGCTACATTTAGCCGACTGGACACTTTTTAGAGAAAGGGCCAGCTTAGATAAAATAGTTTCAGATGATCTCAGCATAGACGAACTGAATGAAGCTATCACAAACTCTATTTTAACCGCTGCACGCCTGGCAATTCCTCGGTCATCTGGAGTAGTAAAGCAGAATCACAAAATTTGGTTTACACAAGAATGCCCAGATGCAAAAAAGAAACAAAACAAAGCTTTGGGATTTTTTTTGTGTGTACCCAGCGCAGGAGAATTTAATAAGCTTTAAAGGAGCAACAACGAAAGCTCGATATATTCGCCGTAATGCAGAAAAACTTCATGGCAAGGGTATGTGTCCTCAATAAACACCTTAATTACGTCAAAAAAAATGTGGCAGATGGTAAAAAAGATAGATGGCAGCTACTCCCCATTCACAGTTCTTTTTCTATCAACCCCTGGCAAACAGACAAATTTAGAAGAGCCGACAGATATTTTGGGTTAATATATTTGTGCAGTTTCCAGTTCATCTCACTAGAGAACTATTCCTGAAATACAAAAACGCAGCTGAAAAACAACGACTGCCGACAAGTGGCAGTTCAAATGAACCCTATAATAACCTACTTACAATACACGAATTTGATAAAGTACTGTCCGCTGGTAAGCAAACTGCACCTGGCTGAGATGTAATACATTATAAAATGCTGGCTTATCTTTCAGAACCAGCTGTGGAGGTTCTTTTAAATTTTTTTAACAAAGTTTGGGTATCGAGGAGACTTCCTGAAGCCTGGAAGATGGCCGTTATTGTTCCTATAATAAAACCCGGAAAACCCTCTACCCTTCCTAGCCGTTATAAGCACATAGCTCTGAATAGCTGTCTAGCGAAATCTTTTGAAAATGTATTGAATATTAGACTATCATTCATGTTATAAGACCGGCAGGTTCTGGTTGTCCATCAATGCGGTTTTAAAAAGACTTCCTCTACCACCGACCATCTGTTTCGCCTTGAAAACACTGTTCGTGAGGATTTTATACACAAACAGCATTGCATCGCTGTCTTCTTTGATTTAGAGAAGGCGTATGACACAACGTGGAGGCTCGGAATTATTCAGGACCTGGCTGAACTGGGCATCCGCGGCAGGATGTTGAACTGCCTTACAGGCTTTTTGTCTAACCGTACATTTCATGTCCGCCTAGGCTCAACCCTTTCAAGGAAGTTTGTCCAAGAAAACGGAGTACCTCAACGATGTACTTTGAGCACAACACTATTTATTGTAAAAGTGAATTCTATCAGGAAAATAATCCCTAGCTCTGTTATGTATTCTGTCTATGTAGATGATCTTCAGATAGCTTACACATCCTCGAGGGCATTAACATGCGAACGACAGATACAGTTAACAATAAATGAACTGGCAACATGGGCAGGCAGAAATGGCTTCCGTTTTTCTCCACAGAAATCGGTGGCCATTTTTTTCTCACTCAGACGAGGCATGCAGATAGATCCCACCCTACACCTGCACGAAATAGACTTACCCGCGAAAAAAAGAACATAAATTTCTAAGTGTAACATTCGACAGTAAGCTCACCTTCTTGCCTCACATAAATGCGTTGAAAAAGTAGGCTTCTCGATCCCCAAACATACTCAAAGTGCTGTCGAAAAAACACTGGGGAGGCAATAGGACATGTCTCCTACAAATATACCGCTCTGTAGTAAGCTCTACATTGGAGTACGGATGCATAGTGTATGGGTCAGCGAGACCATCGTACCTCAAACGGCTAGATCCAGTACAAAATTTAGGTTTGCGTCGCTACACTGCTGCATATAGGACATAACCCATAAACATTCTCTAAGTAGAAACCAATGAACCATCGCTTACAGATAGAAGAGCCATACTCACATGCTCATAACTTATAAAAATTCGTTCACTGCATAAGCATTTATGTTACTCTATCACAAATTGCCTTTCTAGAACACTCTTCAACAGCAAGCCGCAAGTTACTCGACCTCTCCTCTTACGATTTGAAGAGATGTGCCGGAACCTTAGCATATTAGACGTATTGCCAAACATTGCCCGAAGGCGAGGTTCACTGCCGTCATGGTACAATTTCCCTGAAATCTGTTATTTCACTCTTAAACAGTTTAGTAAGAAACAAATATCACACAACAGCATATAATAAAAGAATTCCTCACACTCGAGGAAAAGTACACTACTTTCACATTTTATACCGACGGTTAAAAAACAGATGCATACGTTGGAAGCGCAGTTGTACAGCGAAATTGGAATAAAATAGTAAGACTTCCACCCTGCGCTTTCATCTTCACTGCGGATCGTTACGCCATCTGTGTAGTCATAGAAAAAATAGTAAATGAGAACCTCCCCAACAGTATTATTTACACAGACTCGCTAAGTGTGCTCACAGCCCTTCATTCTAGAAATGCAATAATCCGGCTGCTTGGCGACCTCATACACAACATTACAACAGCCATAGCTCAAGGACGAAACATAAGACTCTGCTGGGTACGAAGTCATGTCGGCACAAAAGGGTAATGAAAGAGCAGATTTGTGCGGTGTTCAAGTTTGTCACAAGCAAATTAAACACATAAATATGCCATATAGAGATTACATGAATTTACTACTTAGTAATGCAATGAAAAAAGTCAGTCCACTTGGAACAACAAACTAAATAACAAACTACGGTTAATAAAACCAGTCCTAGGTGAATGGAAGTCATGTGTGCACCTGAAGCCCTTCAAGGAGGTCATTATCTGCCGTCTCCGTATAGGTCACACACACTTTACACACAACTTTGTGCTATAGAAAGAAGACAAACCAGTTTGTACATGCGGAGATGAACTTACAGTCAATCACATTTTAATTTCATTTTCTAAACTAGAAAGGCTACGGAAAAAATGTTTTTCTCCGTTTTATAACCAATGCATCTCTTTCGATCCAGCACAGCTCTTGAGTGATAATGCAATTGTCGACATGTCTTGCGTTTTTAGATTTTTAACAGAAGCTGGGTTTCTTAAAAATATGTAAATCATGACCTAATACTTCGCCTGATACACCTCAACCATTTCTCATTCCTGAGAAAAAGGGTGAGGTCTGTATTTGATTGGTTGGGAGCCTCAAGATCCTTGCCGTGGTAAGGATGGCCGCTGAGGTGACCCGGCCCCCTTTAAAAGTATTTAATAGTACCCATTTCTAGCATCTTTTTCCTTCATCATCATGAGATAATTTTAACTATTTAAGCACTCGGCACCACCGACGATTTTCACATGTCTATAAAATCATCCAGAGATTTCTCCTATACCTTGAGCTTGGCGCATGATGGCCTTAGTTGCCTAAGCGCAATAAACCCAACACAACACAACACAAACACAATTCGGATATACGAAGAAGGCCATTCTCTAATTTACATTCATACATCCCTGGGAGTCCTCATACTCCTGGCGCAGTGGTGCAGCGAGTAAGCAGGTGCTGCCACCCGTGGGCCTTGTGCGGCCCAAGTGATCTTCACGACTGAAAAATAATTAATTCAACTCTCATCTGCCACAATTGGCACTTTTCAGCCTATCCGGTGGACAGGTTGTGATGGCGCCACAAAATTACGTGACCTAGGTCGCGCACCTGCCTCCTAGTTTCCTCCATGGGAACCACCTGGCCTAGCCTTGCTCGTGATTTTTCTCTCACAACGTCAACGCCGATTTTTGCAGAACGGGTCCTTTAACGCCGACGCGTTAATATATTTCACACACCCTCCGATAACATTCAAGAACGTTGCGCGGCTTAGCGCCGTCTCTCAATACGTTTCAACTCATAAAGCGGCACAACTCGAGAAACGTTTGCGAGAGTAGGCCTCATTCTGTAAAAAAATGTTTCGGCAGATTTAGCTAATTAAGACGAGAAAAGGTTCCTTAAAAAGGGGTACGTTAAGTTGCAAGATCATCAGCAGCCTGAATACGTCGGCTGCAGGGCAAAGCCCTCTCCCATGTCTCTCCAATTAACTCTTTCCTGCGCCACCGGCTTACACCCTATCCACACAAGCTTCTTAATCTCATCTGCCCAACCTACTTCCTGCCCTTCCTTCCCCCAACCAGCTACAATCGCCTTCTCTTAGAATCCAGTCGGTTACTTTTAATGATCATCACTATCTTGCTTTCCCATCTGAAGGCATGCTAAACCCAATTGCTTCCTCTTGAATTGAACAGGATATCATTAAACTCGTTTCTTCCCTGACCCATTCTACTCTCTTCCGTCTCTTAGCATATCATCTATCATTCTCCATTCAGGAACTCGCTGCTTAGTCCTGAATTTAAGTTGATCCCTTTTCGTTAGCCTCCACGTTTTTGCCCCATAGGTGAGAACCGGTAAGAGGCAGCTGTTATCATCTTTTCTCTTCAGTGATATTGGTAAACTCCCATTCATGATCTGAAAGAACCTGCCAAAAGCGCTCCACCCTATTCTTATTCTTCTAGTTATTTCACTCTCGTGACCCGGATGTGGGGTCGCTGCCAACCCTAAGTATACATATTTTCTTACCACTTCGATTATCTCGGAATCAATTGTAAGCTGTTGTTCCTTTCCGGGAGTGCAGAAAATTAAGTTTTATACCCGCCTTTACGCTCTACCTCATCGATCATGCTTTGCAGATCATCTTCGAAGTAACTTAACTGGGTAATGTCATCATCGAATCGCAGATTACTAAGGTATTCCTAACAGTTATCCCAGCAGTTCTCAATCCAGATCTCTGAACGTTACCTGTAAAAAAGGAGGTGAATCAGTGGTGAGATCCAATCTCCTTGCCTGCACTCTTTCTTACTGACATTCTATTTTAGTACTAGTAATTGTAATAATAATATTATTAATGCTACCACAGATATACTTATCGCAAGTATGAAGACGGCCGAGGGCGTGGCAAGCCTCAAGGGCGTGACGAGCCTTGGCCCCTACATGGGTGGCTCCGTGTACGTCTACGATAGCTGGGCAGCCATTATAGATATAATCCAGTAATTTGAGATGCAACTCTTTTACACCCTGATTGCGCAACCCATGCATCCCTGCCGAGGTTTCAACTGTATCAAATACTTTCTCGTGATCTAAGACTGATATATATAAGGGTTGGCTGTATTCTCCGCATTTCTCTATCACCTGGTTGATACTCTGAATAGTCTCTATCGTCGAGTATTGTTTATAAAGCCCTGCCTGTGCATTTGATTGAATGAAGGTTAAGGGCGTCCTGACTCTATTAGTGATTGAGCAAGTTGATTGATCTTCAATTTTCCAACTTCTTGATGTCCCCTTTGGTTAGGATTTATCATGTAAGCGTTCTTCTAAGCTCCTGGTACACTCGAAGTGAAAGGTATTGCCTATACACGGTGCCTTGTCTTTCAAGCAGAATCTCTCTCCTTCAAAAGATCTGCTGTTACCTGATCCTCACTAGCTGCTTTCCCTTTTGCATTACATCTAAGCCTGTCTATACTACCTCCTTTGTTACTGGCAGGATGTCCCATTTCTGTGCGCTGCAGCGCCTCTCATTAACGTTCTGATTACATTGGCTACTCTATAGATTTGTGTAGAACTCTTCGTGAGATTTAACTATGTCATTCAAATTGCTAATGATAGTCCCCTCCTTGTCTCAAAGCATAAATCTGATTTTTTTCCTATGCCCGGTTTCCTCTACATTTCTTTTAGGATCTCTTCGTTCCTTAGAACATGTTCGATTATTTCTGCATTAAACTTCGTTGTGTCGGTTACCTTAAGGTCAATGATTAAATTTGATAGCGCTATCATTTCTTATCTGTCTGTGGGGTTAGATGGTGTCACGCTTTGGCGCTTCTTAGTCGGATGTTTCGTCTCCTGAGAGAACTTGCCTACTTCTACTGCGCACTCCGTAATGATAGCTGCAAGATTTTTGTTGATTGCTCGAGAGCATTACAGTCGTCGTAGTCAGTTCAAGCCGAATATCTTTCCTGCAGCGATATCCTGAATGCCTGTAATTCCCTCTTGCTGCGAACTCCTTAATGGGCTCCCATTTGTTTCTTCGGTTCCCTCTCCAAGTCGAGGCTAATTCGAGACCTTACCATTCTGTCGTCGCTACAACGGGCCCTTCTAAGGACCTCGATATTGTGTACGGTGCCAAGGAGAGCACATAGCACGAAGTCTATTTGATTTGTATTCGGATCATTGATGTTCTTCCACGTCCAATTGCTATTGTCTCGTTTGAGCTCGAGGGTATTCATGATCCGTAAATTCTTGCTCGCTGCGACCTCCTCTAGTATAACTCGTCTCTACTGTGCCTAAGACCTATACCATAGCCGCCCATTGCCTGATCTCCGGCCTGCTTCTTGTCTACTTTGCCATTAAAGTCAGCCATAAGTTAAGTGTGCTGTGTTTTCGACGATGTGGTCGTAAGACAGCTGGACGTAGGCGCGTAGGTCTGTACCACATTCAGTTTGTACCTCTTACTAATACAAAATACAATAACTGTAACCCTCTGGCTTAAACTATAGAATTCGTTTACGTTGCAAGCTGTATCCTGATTGATGAGGAATCCCACACCTCGCTCTCGTCTGTCCGCCAATCCTTGATAGCATAGTACATGCCCACCTCATCTGTCCTCATAACCTCACTAAGCCCTATGACATCCAATTGCCATCGCTGCCTTCACGTTAAGCTCCCACATTCATTATTTCACTAGCGAAGACGTTATGTCATCTTTAACTCGTAATACTTGGATCTCAATACAGAGATTAATTTTGTGGGTACTCTGTATGCTCATTCCTTACCATGCAGGTTAGACGTGCTTCAGCAGGGTTGGTAAAAAGAGGTACCTACTGAAACAAAACATCAACATGTGAGGCTACCTTTGAAGTTCCTCGACGTTATCATGACGAGAGAAAAATGACGGTTAATAAGGAGACTCATGCATTAGAGAATTCTAATAATACATTGAGAGAACAAGCCTTCTCCAAATATCACAGTGCTGAGTAGAGCAGAGGACGAATTAGAGTTACCTATTTTATTTGTCACAGCAATATAGTTATCTCTTTATGTTCTTTACCAGGTAGCTGCTGAACGAATTTACAATAAGCGACACATTCCGGTTTTTCGGTTCCGTATCATGAGAACTGATAACACGGTTACATGTCTTTGTTTCGCGACCACCTTCTTGCTGTCTGTGGAATCATTTTTCATAGTACAGTGGGAAGGTCACTCAAAAATTAAACTGCCGAAAAGCTCGAAAATAATCTGTAAATATAAACGGTCTTAAATGGAGTTCATTTCAGAGAGCACCAATCGGCGCCGTTGTTGGGGCGGTAATTATTGAAGGAGCATTAATAAAAAAATATATAAATTAGAAGAATGAGACATAATTTTTGTAGCAGTAAAAAATACCTCAACTCGAGACTGCGGCAAGTTACTATAAATTGCAGGAAAGTAATATCACTTCTCTAATGATTGCTGAATCTTAGACAGTGAAATAAAATGTTTTTTTGTGCAGTTGCCGGCTTTTGGCGAACGCAGAGCTATAGGAGTTACATATTTAAGGTGTTAAACTACCATCGCATAAAATAACGTTTTTAATTCATCATTAAAATTCAGCCTGTGGGACAACTTGTAAAATTGGTAAGGATATTTCTGAGCTTTACTGACACTCAATTTTTCTTGTGAATAGTTTCTAGTTTTGAAGTAGGCGAATGTAGTAAATCACGTGCAAAAATTTATTTTATACTGATTGTTGCAGGAATTCCTAGAGTAAAAAAAAAAATAAGCCGACGCCGAGGCAGCGATTAAACAGCGAGCGTTAACACACCCAACGTAGGTCACCGGTTCGAATCCTTGCCGCGATCTACACACGTGCAATTTTCATTACAAGGTTCCGCAAGTGATAAGTATTGTTCCGAAATCAGAGATTGGCTACGTCGCTCAAATAAAAGATAACGTTGGTGAGCTTGACGGTATCGCCCCACTTATTGTATGCGCTTACGCGTTCATAGGAGACCAAACAATCCAGCATATCTGTGTCATCTGTGCCGATGAAGATGGCCGGGCAACGCTGGCGCGCGGCGCCGGAACAGAAGACAGTCGACGGAAGCGGTGAAGCGGTTTGGGTGAGGGTCTCAGGCATTGCAGAGGCAGTATGCAATGCGCGGGTGCGAAGTTCCAGGGCGAGGGGATCGTTGGCACCTCCAACACTTGCAATAAGAAACTTCTTCAAAAGCACAGCGTCGCGAAAAACCAGCGGTACACACATTGTCCACATAACAACATTGTCCACATAATGAATATAATTTAAAAGACAAATTAAAGTTCCCAGAATATATAACGGGTTTATTACCAACACTAAACGAAGAAATTCCTCACTCCGGTAAGCCGTCAGTATTTAGGCACATGTTGTAGCTGCCCCCTCTAAGCATAGCGGCCAACGGCGGTTCAATGGATAAGCGCTTTTTTTGTATAACCGATTGTACAAATAGGATGTAAGTTCAGGTACGGGACGTTGGGTCTAGGTGATAGCCCGCATACGTAAATGGAAGCAGCACCTTGGTTCTTCGCCTGCAGCTCGTTCCAAAATTATTGAATTTTTTAAAAATTATTATCTTTGGAAATAACAAAAAGTGAGACGCCTTTGGTGTGACAACCACACCGTTCTCAAAGAATCTACACACCGCCCTCAAAGAAACTACAGCTCCAATGGGTTTTTCTAGCGGCTTCAATTAGAGCGAGGGACGGGGTTTTTCATTTTTTTCGAGTGCCATTACTGTAGAAATAAACGAAAACATTGTAAAAACATAATTACAGAAAAGACATGAGAGCGAAAAAATGGGAACACGGACGAGTAAGGGAACAGGACGAGCGCTCATCCTGTTCACTTACTCGTCCGTGTTGCCATTTTTGCGCTCTCATGTCTTTCACGAATACGCGCCAACAAGCCCAGTTGCAAGTACTTCTTAGCCATAATTACAAAACATAGATTACCCCATCTCACGCATTAGGGCGATAAGGCAGGCCACCCACAAGCGCTAAACGTGGCACTGTAGCCGAGTTGTCTAAGCTACACCGCACTGATAGGGAGGTTTTCAGATCGAAACATGACACCGCCCAGTACTTTTTTTTTTATCTGAAAATAGACCTGTTACTTCCATGTCAAGCGCCATCTTGTGGTAAAAGTAGAGAAGTCTACTGCTGTTCCGAAAATGCTGGTAACGGAAATGTATATTTGAAATTACACAAAGAGAAAGAGAGAACAAAAGAGGATAGAAAGAGCAAAATTAAGAAAATCATAATTAGTTTAGCAAGCTAATCAGCTGCGTAAGGAGTAGGAAACGAGGGTCTCTGAAGTAATGACATTCGGAAAAAACATTGCGTACGGGAGCATGAAGCCTGTTTTAGTCTCAAAGGCCTGTTAGATAACAAATCCATACGAAAGGCCATTTACGTTCAGGAAATGCTGTAGGACCTGCATGGCCTTGTAGGCGCGCTTGCGGTGAGCTTTTTTATAGCACCACCCGCTAACACATTACCCACCTAACGAACCATTGGGGTCACCAGCCACTGAGCCGGTTAGCAGAGCCGTAAGCAGTGGTAAACAACTGGTAAAGAGTCTGTTCAAGATCATACGCTTCTTGAAAACAGTACCGTCGTTCACTCAGGTTCGGCAAAAATTCGCTTTCGGGAAAAGAAATCGAAGTCGATATCTCCCTACGCGTTTTACTCGCTTCAAAATAATTCGCAACCGAGTCCAAGCTGCAGAGAGGAAATACGTGTTTGCTGCCCAGCGCACGTTAAATATGACTGGTATAAACAACATGTAACTACACAGGAGGCAAATCAAAATACGACTTTGTCTCCCAGCTCTCCCATTGTAGTAGGGAGTACAAGCACATTGTTCCCATTTTCTGATGCTTGGGCAGCAGTTTCGGGACTACGATGTGGATGTTTCAATGATACTAACTGCCAATCATTTCGCCTCTCCTTTTCTTCGATAATGTGCATGTTGCTGGAGAAAGGAAGCGATGAATCGCAAAAAGTGAAGAGCACTGAATGCGCTGAAGGGGTCATGAGGACAAACTTGAGCAACGAAGGAAAAGCGGGGGGGGGTGACTCCTCAGTCCACTGATCAGTTTTAACGATACTAGTTCTCTTCATTTATTTAGAAATATACTCTTGTTGAAACATTTCGTACTTGACTAGGGCCTCTTATCCGCATCTTGTATATGACTGGCTCTCAAAAATTCCATGTTTGCTGCTCTGCACTTAAACAAAGGCTTTTGTCTAGCAGCTTTTAGCTGAGGTACACTTAACCTTGTTTGAATGATCACCGGATTGATTTGGGTGCACAAATGGCTGTTCAATGGGAAAGGAGGGAGGAAAACGACACATCTATAATGGACAATCGAAGGCTTTAATCTGAGCACTGATTGGGCAGCTGAAACAAGCTTAGATCTGAGAAGTGATTGAGCCGGTGAGAATTAAGTAAATGATGTGCATGTGTAAGCATGCCATGTGTGCCACTTTTCAAAGAATTATTGATTTTCAGAGACTTGTACATTTAAGAAACAGTTGACATGAATTGGTGGTTTTTTCATAAGCCTTATCCTCGTCCTTAATTCATGTTGCGATAGAGTTGAACACATAAGACTTCCTGTTCTCCTGACTGGTTTGTTTTTTTTTAATAATTTAGCGCACATATATGTTCCGGGTAGCAATATACGCTAGTCGGCTCAATGCACTCTATCATTAGGTGCGTGTTGAGCTTCAACTGCAGAGTAGATTACTAAATAAACTGATTATTCACCATTGCTGTATTCTTCCGTTACAAAAGCAATATTTGGCTCGTCTCAATCAAGCAACATAAGACGTCTTAGCGTACTACATCAAACACCGCAGAAAGTAAGTGCTGGCTTTCCTGACGGTCCTCTTAATTTTATGCTTTAAGCTTCAGCAGTTGTGTACTGCGCGCAGTATATAGCCTATATAGACATTCAGTAGCATATTTAGGTGCAATGGGTGCACCAATTAGGGCTTTACTCTAAGTACAGGTGCTTCACTACCGGATGTTCGACTTCACAATCAAAAAATGCTTGTAAATGGCGTTATTCTGTAAACCGCAGTGTTCTCAGGGAAGACAGTCAAATTCTGTAAGCCTTTTAGCGTCCAGAAAACCGATGTGGATTTTACAGATCAAAATATATCAAAATCCATGCTCAACCTCGTTCGTAAACAAGGAATAAAACCCTATGCCTCCAGCACTGAGAGAGGGTAGTCTGCCGCTTTTTTATCACTGCTGTAAATGTTAAAGAAGGTTGTAATTGCCCGAACCTCATGAAATCAAGCTCGCGATCATAAACGGCTCTAGTAGCGGCTAATAACGCACTTTGTATGCATGTCGGGAATATTCGCCATCTCCCGGCTGTTATGAGTAATGGATTTGAGCGCGTATCTTGGAAAACAAGCCTCCACTATGCGGGCCCGACTGAGCTGTCCTACTAATTTCTCGAGGGGTAGGGGGAAGCCTCGATCCCGCCTGTGCCCGACCCTCATCGTTGCAGCTTTGCGCTAGCCGCTATGAGTGGAAAGGCTGTGGCTTGGCCCGGGAGCTAATTAGCAGCAGGGTTTGTGTTCTTCGAAGCACCAGGGGGAATTAGAGACGAGACGCGCGAACGCAAGTGGTCGTGGTCACCATCGCCGCGCTTTCGCTCTGACTCGCTAATCCGAGAGCAAGCCCCGACCCGCTTGGGCGGAGCTAGCTTCTGTTGGCCTTTCTAGATCACGGTCCGTGCAATATTGAGGCCACGTTCGTGCTGCCGTCATTACTGAAGTGCTTAAGCAAACGCGATGGTGGGAAAGCACTGCGTTAAAGGGAAACTGTCCGTGCACGGAGCAGCAAGAGAGAAATGAAGCACAAAGCAAACGTTTCTTCTTACCGTACACAACGGACATCCAGCGAACTGTACTATATATGTGGAATTGCTTGCGCACTACTTTGAAGACCATTTCATTTTTGGTGCTCAGATGTGGCTATCATTTAAATCCTGGAGCGAACGTTCCCTCAGTGTTGTATTCGTGAGCTACAATACAGTGCGCCCGAAAGTTCTCGCACAACACTGCAAGAGAGTGCTCCTCGTTGCAGACGGGGGGAACATGTCGTACTTGGCGGTACAAGCAGAAAACATTCATGAAAGCAGTCTAACATATTTCACTGATCGCTTAAAACAGTCATGATCAAGGAATGAAAAAGGTGCAAGCAAAAAGAAACTGCGAAGTCATCCAATTCTCTTCACGCAGTGGTTTGTATAGGAATGAAACTTGAATTGAAATCGATTGCGTGGAGTGCAGTGCCAGCGTTCCTGCTGTAATGAACTCGCAGGTTGACACTGTTTCCGCGATTTGCGCAAGCAGCCAAGATTGTCAACTTAAGGTTCATTTTAACTACAGACTCGGGTGGGGCAGTGTACTGAGGTGAAGCCTGCCCCACTGCCAGCATCTAGCTGCTCAGTTACAAGCACGTTCATCCTTCATTGGAACCTGGGAGGTTTCGACTGGCACACAAGACAGCTGTGCTTATTTACTGTCTAATAATCAAACTCGCACCGAAAATCTCATTCGCCATCGCACTCTCCAGAAATTGAAGCCTTTCTTGTTCTTGTATTTACCGCGCTCTCCAGGCGATAGATAACAAAAGCTAACAGGCCTGCATGTGCGTCAGTACTGCGAACCGCCCTCCAAACTCATTAAATCAGAGAAGCAACTCCCAGTTACCTTGTAGATAATTCCTACTTCTCACGTATATTTTGTTTGAGGTACCGAAACTTTCCCGGTGGTTCTGAGAGGCAGAGCAAGAGGGCGTACAAGCCATGAACGGCTCCGCTAGCTTGTCAAGTAGAATTGGAATACCCACTCAATTTGCGGAGAGGTATTCATGTAGGCCATTGCCATGGCCATCACCTCTCGTTAATGCACCTTAGAAATGTAAAGTACACCGATATGATCGCACAAATCACGGTTTGAAGACAATCGATAAGCCCGAAGTGTTTCAGGTTCCGCAAACTAAACGCGCCACTATAAATTACAAGAAAAAAAAAGAAACAAGAGGTATAACAGCCCTACACTCCAAGTGAACCCATTACAGCATGATTTTCAAAGTGTGGAGAGGCGGCTAATAAGAGAATTTTGTTGTGCGCACTACTTTTGCGTCAGGGAGCACTTAGCGTTGGAGTGAGGAAAGTTCGTATGCTTATTACTCTAATTTACGGGCCCCGTAAGAAAAAGATTGCATTCGAAACATTGTATATGGCACAAAGTAGTAGCCTCGTATTTTTATCGCATCGCCAATTGTGTAAACAAACGCTTACCTCAATATCATTTGTTCTGTTGGTTAATATCAGTTATCGCTTAGCTTCAGCGAAGACATTCTTTCGGATGGTCTGCTTAGGAATACATGTAATTTGACGACCGTTTGGTTCAAGGGGAAGTTTGCAATAAATTACAGTGGCGCATTAGTACCAATGCTCTGGTCAATAGGCGGCTAGCACAATTGACTTAACGCGTGTTTTAAAAACATTTATTGAATTTTGGTCAGGTAGTCATCAATAGCCAGCAACTGCCGGCCAGCAACAGCGACACACATTTAGTAACATCTAGCCAGCCAGCCAACCAGCCAGCGACAGCAAGCAGCATCCAGCCAGCCAGTAGCAGCCAACAAGGCAACAACATCCAGCCTACCAGCAAAAGCCAACCAGCCAAATCCACTTAGCCACCCCGGCGGCTAAATGATTGAATGTTTACAAGATAAAAATATAGCGCACGAATCATGAATGCCCGAAAGCCGTAATCATGCAGCAGTAGCAATAAACTGGAAACGAAAATATAGCATGTGAAGAAGTAAGGTCTGTCGATGAAGATCGAACATGCATATCCGATCTAATTCTTAATTACAAAAAAAAATGTATCATAATGAAAGTGCACCCTGAAGAACACTTTAGCTCTTGCATTTAAAAAAATCTACGTCCGGAGAAAAAAATATCAAAGCCAACTTCGAAGATGGGCCGGTTTTCTGCAATTCGCGAAACCTAACCTTTTGGTCCATTATGAAAATAAAGTGTTTAACCCAGCTGTCCATCTATTTTTCTGTCGACACCCTACGTACTGCTTAATTAGGCGATGTGTATAATTTTGTCTCCCAGGAAGGGTGTCGAGTGAAAAAAAAAAAGGTTAACACAACATATCATGAAAATGCTTCAAACTATGGATGTGTATATCTCCACAAATTTGAAACCCTGAAATCTTAAACTTTGTGATGTGATTATGTGGCCTGCTGGCAATATCATTACTCATTTGGGAGCTCCTGGCAGGATTCCTCCAAGCTTGAAAATGCACATGATTGCGGGGAAAACGCGTGCGTTGCCAAATTTAGAAAATTATTTTAAAAAATACGGACTTCAATTTCTTTATATTCCTCAGAAATGATGCTTCAGAATATGCCCAATTGCATGCTAAAGAAATATGTTGTATTAGTTATACTTTTCTAGAACTAGAGTTGCAATGTTACTATGTTAGCGGGATTGCTGCTCCCATTTGAGGAAAGAATTAGAAAAAACAGGCCCCAAGTTGAAAGGACAAAGTATTCAATGAATAGACAAGAACTGCAAATTATTGTTGCAATGGAAGACTGAATAAAATCTGTGGCTAAAAATAGTGATCATTCTTCAGTTACCTTCACCTGGACTTCGTGTTTTAGTTGCTAAATAATAATAATAATAATAATAATAATAATAATAATAATAATAATAATAATAATAATAATAATAATAATAATAATAATAATAATAATAATAATAATAATAATAATAATAATAATAATAATAATAATAATAATAATAATAATAATAATAATAATAATAATATTAATAATAATAATAATAATAATAATAATAATAATACTTGGTTTTGGGGGAAAGGAAATGGCGCAGTATCTGTCTAATATATCTTTGGACACCTGAACCGCGCCGTAAGGGAAGGAATAAAGGAGGGATTTAAAGCAGAAAGGGAGCAGAGTGGAGGGCTCCGGAATAATTTCTACCACCTGGGGATCTTTAACGTGCACTGAAATTGCACAGGAAACGGGTGCCTTTGAGTTTTTTCCTCCATAAAAACGCAGCTGCCGCGGTCGGGTTCTAAAACTGCCTTGCTCGCTTTTATGCGCATATCAGCACTACGCGCTTTTCCTTAGAGGCCGCTGGAAGAAATGCTACTGGAATGCCACCACTGGAATAAATGCAAAGTTTCTATATTCACTTGCGTCGTCACAACAAGAAAAGACCACGAGCGGCTAGTTGATGCGGTAGATTTATATAGTAGCGTGAGGCACGTCAGCGACGGCGCAGGAAGCCATTTTGAAAACAGGTACTAACTTTATGGGTTCCAACACAACTAAAGGACTCCTGCCAAGTTGACGAATAGGAGGATAAGGAGTATATTCGTTAATCAATACAGGAGAGGTCTGCGTAGTTGTTTGCTTAGCATGCTACTCCGTGTGAGGGTGCAAGAAGAGAAGATAAGAGAAATAGAAGTGGGTGGAAAAGAGAGAAAAAAGAAAAAAGGATAGAATGAAACGTGAAATCAAGCATACCTAACACCCACGCACTCACAAACACACATGATTATCAAAGGGTGTTCACCAAACGCATGTCCCTAAGGAAAACTAATAATAGATTTGGCCCTCCAGCAGCCGAAGCCGCATCACTCCAGGGTCCAAGGACACGCTCCAGTTGCACGGGGCCGTCCTGACAGTGTCATAAAACACTTAACAGTGCGTTGCTACGATTATTAAAGATTTGGCAGCGGCTGATCAAGTGTTGAAGGTTTTCGCACAAACCACATGTCGGGAACAGAGGGCTACATGATGCACCAATGTTACGAAGATAGAATTTAATGAAGTGTCGCTAAACAAATCAACTGAGCATGACAAAAATTCCTGTGACAATAGCCGAGGCAACAACTGACGCTTTCAACTCTTTGCAGCTGTATTGAAAGCAATATTTCAAAGTATTCTCAACCGAAAATGACGCCTTGTATATCGAAAATGGCAGACACAATTTTCTGTATCATGCGGCAGGGTGATTTATTAAAGGAAATGTAAAGACAAAAACTTTGTTCGAATTCTAAAATCTGGCTTTCTCAGCAAGCGAATGAGATTTTTTATAGTCATCGTATCACTAAACAGAGGAACTTCATACAGCTGCTTTTGAAGTAAATTGCCTGTGCACCCGTTAATCCTGTTATTCCTCCTCCTTGCAAACTACCTTTGGGCTGTTGAGCAGCCTGCCACAAAGCCGGCTTCTTACGAACAGACGAGCAAAAACACAACGCCCAAACGCAAAGAATGGCCACTACAAGTGCAATCGAACTAAATCAGAAACTACATGGGGTTCTGAAGGAGCACAATACAATGTTGTGAATCATTAGGCTAGAAACCTTGCACAAGATATCAGAAAATTTAGTAGCCAGCAAACCAGCACAAAGTAAGGCAAAGTTTACTAAGCAACAGATCACCCTGTTTCGCAGGTCGATGAACGGGGCTGGAATCCCTATATCGCCGGGACAACTCGAGTTGTACTGTGGCGGGTAAGAATCATCTGATCAGGTACCAGACCTCTTCATAGCAGAAGAGACGCCAAGAACATCCGCAGTAAAAAACGCTAGACAAAGTTACCCTAATGAAAGAAAGGAGGTCAGTGCTTTATCAATTCTTTCCGTGATCACCGCAACAAGATAGGCGAGTTTTTAGAAATGAATACCTTTTTTCAGTAGCCTTTCTTGCTCTTTCTCTCACTCTGCATGCAAAGTCGGAACGAGAATGAAAGACGGCATCGTATGCAAATAACCACAAAATTAAGTTTAAAATTACCTCCAGTTAAATTTCAAATATCAAAATTGTAGTTTTAAAAAGACATCTGTCCCACGGAAATGGATATTCGCCCAAGAGGCATTCTTTCGTGCTGAGAGTCGCTTAAATAATTTATTTCACGTTTGCGTGGCTTCAGAAAAGTATAATAAAACTCAAATTTAAAGAGCGCCCGTAAACGAACACAGCATGTTTTAACGCTTGAGGTTACGTCTGCATTAGTGCTTACAGTTCGTCCATCTCACTGTTGCATGCTTTTAATGCTCATTTTCAAAAACATTAAAAAAGACAATTGCCTCTTCTCTACTTTCCATTTCCCGCAAATTGAGACCAGAAAATAGGCACCCAGGCGTCTTGTGTGTGAATTTTGTAAATATGTCAGGCTGCACACGCGGCTTTAGAGTTCCAGACTTTACCTGTGAGAACTGCTGCGCCGCTTCATTGCGTTCAATCAGTGTTGAAGAATTTCTTCTTGCATTGAACCGTTACACTGAAAGGGGCTACAGAACTACTACCATGCGCTCTTCTTTTTTGTTCGGGATATATGTTTGCGTTCACATTTTAGGTCGCGGGCTTGCATAAAAATAAAGGGCGGAGTGCTCTAACGGGTGGCTTCTGGATGAATAAAATCACTGAGCGCACTTTTTGACTTCGATGCACTTAGCACTTGTTCCCGTGTTGTGCGTGTCATCATTCGGCTATTTTCTTGCATCCTCCACGCGCCACTCAACTTTTGGTCAGCAATGCTACCATTCATTCTTTTTTTCGCATTCTCTTTCGAAAGCCACAATTTTGGGTGGTTACTTTGCAACGTTTAGCTATGTATAGTTTGCTCCTGATAAAGATTGTGTAGAGAGCAACTCCTTGAAATATAAGTTCTTATTGCTGCTTTGTAAACCCAGCTGTGACTTTCTGAACTTTTATTTCAGAACGTCTGCTACCCTGAGATCCGGGCTCGTTAGCCAGAATATTCTGTCGGGAGGCAAAAAGGTCGAGCCGAGCAAGTAATCGGCCGCCTGACGTGCTCCAACGCGATTACTTTGTCGGCGAGCAACAACACCCAGCAGGATGCTGTAGAATTCCTTTTGACGAAATTGTTTCATGTTGGACTATTGTGGCTAATCTAGCAGGGAATCTACAACGAAAACCGCAAAATATTCCATACCCGCACTACTGAAACAGATTGCTCCGAGACTATGTATCATTTTTCCAGTTTCCTTAGTTTAAGAAAGCATAGGCAAGGAGCCGGTCTAAACCTTTAATTATGACGTTAGGATTTCAACGATCCCTGTAGACGGAAATGGCGACCGCCGTCCCACGTGGCCGGCTGGGGTAGAACGAACATTAAAATCAGGCTACTCCCTCTCCGTGCCAAGCCTTAATTCAACTGCCACCTGTCATGGTAGGCGGTCGCACGTGACTTGCGACCCGGTAACCACCTTGCGGAGTCATCACTACCTGCAACCTGTGGCATGTGGCGACCTGCCACAAGACAGTGAGCAAACTGGTCCCCGCGGCCGGCGGCAGTTTAATTTATGATTGAGGCGAAAAGTTGCTCGGAAAGAGCAGCCTGGGTCTCACAAGCCCCATCGGTGGCTGCGTTTGATACAGCCCCCTGACGCTGCAGTGGCGCATTGTTTAATGGCTGCAGCACCACTGCCCGCCGAGTCGTATGAAAACACCCAGCGATCTATGAATTTAAAGTAGAGAATACATATTTCCGCCTATATGGGCATTAGCTACAGCCGCATCAGCAGCAACATATAATACTATCGCATTGAAATAATCTATCTTTGATCACCATGAATCTTTTTTATCTGGAAAGAAATCGGCTGGTTCAACTACTGAAAAATATTAAATACGTACCGTACACGGCAAAGAGAAAAGCCAAGCGACCAGATCAAAACATTTGTACGATAGTCACTGACACCCAAGCCCGAGCACTCGTCAACCTGCCTGAGAGTGACCTGCCTTCGTCTCGCAGTGCCAGGGATCGGCTTCTCAACTATCACGACTTCACCCTGTTTTATAGATACTCCCGCCTAATCTACCCTCCACCGCATAAACATCTTCCAAAAAGCGACCAGGCTTTCTGGCGCAGGCTTCAAACAGGCACAGTCACGACCCCTTTACTTCCCTCAGTTATAACCCGTGGTGAAACCTCTCCTCACTGCCACTTGAGTCCTAGCACAGCAGCTGATATTATTCACATCTCTCGGAACTGCCCAAACAAATCCAAGTCCCCGTACCAACCGTCAGGACACCAGGAGTGGTGAGAGGCTACTCCGCACCGCTCGACACCGGAGATACAGCTTCTGACAGCTTCTGGCTGGGCCCGAGGGGTCACCGAAGCACAACAGTGCCCGACCATCCTTCTTTCTCTATTACTCTCCCTCTCCCCTCACTTGGTTCCTTCATGAACCAACAAAGTTGTTACCTACCTACCTTACAGTTGAACGAGTCACAGAGCAAATACATGACCCAAACAAAGTTATTTCTAGCGATTACAGCTGTGGCCACACGACACAGTCTGAAGCAAGTCACATATGTTAGAATGGTATGTAAAATAAAGAAATATAGAAGTGCCTAGCCCGCGTTGCCGTTTGGCCATACGGGATGACGACAGTCTGATACGCGCTGATACTTCGTTGGATATTCACTGCATCCGTTGTGAATAAACAGTTGCAAGTTGCCCTTGTCCCATCTCTCTTACTTTGCGCTGTCTGTTTTGGCGCTGGCGTTTCACGGAAATATGCAGTAACTGGCACCCAGAAAATATTCCTAAAGAGACGAAAGTCTCTGAGAGAGTAAAACTACTGGTCGACTAACACGCGTGATTATTGGGACGTCACAGATACTTGTTATTGCCAGAATAAAACGTGGTGCGTTATTTAACACTTACTAGGAACAGCAGATTATTAAAAGCGCCCGTCGAAAGGTCGATGTCACGAATAACGCGAGCATGTCCTTATAGCTCTAACATCCGATGTTCACATATGCCTTTTTACTCTTCACTATAGCTGTGGTAAGCACTTCAATATCCAACAGCATTGATAATGTCTTTTGCCAGTGTGAAGAAGCACCACTTATGACGAAGGAAATAGCTTTCCTGACTTAGCGACGGTGCGCCGTCCTCGTGTATATTATGTGAAAGAAAGGAAGAATTAAAAGCTAGCACATTAAAAGAATTGAAGAAAGAATGAAATAGTAGGTTGAGTGAGAGAATAAGGAAGGAAAGATATGAAGTTCTCGTCCCTATGCGCGGTTCCCTAGAAATTAATCCGCACAAACTTGCCCGTTTAGCAGTTCTAGCAAAGAAACTGAGAGCTGTGTTCCACGAAGCCGTTACAAAACGGTTCTAAATGCCATGTCACAAGGCTGTGACCAAACTCCATCTATATTCTGAAAAAACTTGCTTCCAATTAGACTTATATGTCTTCTTTTAGCCGCGAGAACAAGACGCCTCTGAAGAAATCCAAGCGATGGTGGACGTTGAGAAGTATCACTTGCGCCGATGATTTAACCCACTCAATTACCGTGGGTTAGTCGGTCGTACATACTAAAGCAACGGAAATGCGCAAAAACAGCCATGGATGAGAAGAGCTCAAGGACGGGTGCATCCCGCGACTGACTTTATCCAAAAAGAACACATATTTACACCTTAATGCGCGCCAAATCATTGCCTGAAGCGCACATACCAGCAACCTTTTTTTTTCTTTTTTTGTACAATTTGATTGGTATATTGCTTACGCAGTTAACACCTCTAACTTCAATGAAATAAGCCAGCGCCAGCCCACGTGCTGTCTGCTCACGACTGCGCCTCCGCTTTTTGGGTCAGGCCATCAAAATCCGGCATGGCTTACCGGGCATAGCCAAAGAGCGTGCGCCGCAATGTAAGGGCAAATTTGACCCTTTCCCTTTATTCATCGAAAGCTGGTGCTTCCCCAGTTGCTGGAATATATAACGACCCTTTAGGGCTATGTATACTTTTTCGCAAGTCAGAGGGATTTCGTACACGACCTACAGTGAACACCGGCTAAACTGTGCGGCGTGACGCTTCGTGCATTCTTGCACGCATCTTTTCCCGGAGACCCTCCGGGGGCACAAAGAGGCCAACTTGCGCGGTGCAGAAAAACCCACCGGCACACAGTAGCGATTGGCTACACCCATGAGGTTGTGGGACTACCTATATCTGAATATAGGGGACAACCGCCGGTCTGCTCTGATCAGCCACATTCGTGTGATGTTTCAGCCTTCAATCTTTGCAGGAGCTTCTCTGCCACAGCGAGTACGACTGACAAAGGGAAACAAGCTTTCTGTAACCTGCCACCCTGATTGTTCAGGCTGTCATTCGCCAGGGGAACATATGACTTCCTTCAGAGAAAACATGCCAATGACGCGTTTTACCGTCTTAGAATGTGCAGATTCAAACGGCAACACGTCTTTTCCGGCTTTTGGCGAGTACATTCAACGCATTTAGTCAGCGAGGTATTTGGCTACATCTGATTTCATGCAATCTTCTTGCCGGAAGTAGTGATTTTCGCTGTGTGGCTATGCGTACAGTCGCTATATCCTCGATGTGATAAAATTAACTAGCCTTATGAATCTTATGAGGGTATTCGTCGCGACGTCCTAAACAAGATGGCTATCTTTATTTGCTCAGAAGGCGGGATCGTGCTTATATTAAATATGCACTTTTCTGCAAACAAAAAATAGAATGCAGGCGAAATTACCGGCGCAATACTTGCTCCAAGACAGCACTCAGACGATATTTGCTTCAGAAACAAAATGTGCCGGAGGAAAATCCGGCTTTAGGGTCGATTAAGCGATTAAAATTCCATGCGTGGAGATGGTTACTCCATTAAGTGTCTTGGTCTGCTGCTGGCTGCGCGCCTCCGTTTTTCCCTAAGTCATTAGCGGCATTCTGTGTCCGACACGCATAATTAATCAGGATCGAGGCTTCACAGCAGCTTTTGATATTGTTTTATGAGTGCATTAGCTGCACATTTATTTCCGTCTGCGAAAGCTTGAAAAATCGCATGTTATGAATTATCATTCAGGAGCGAGTGCAATTTTGTCGGGTTGTCTAGACTCAACGTGATCATTGATGGCCTTCTGTTTGTCGTTTGGCTATGAAATGGAATGTTAATTTTGAGTTGCGTGCATCTCATCTTGTGACTTAAGCATGTGACTTAAAATGTATTATAGAACATTTTGGTCCGGATGTACTTCTTCAACAATGTTTTGCCAAAAACTGCACAGGCTTCATGATCTGCTACTAGCTTAATAAGAGGTGCTCCCGCAGCGCTTCTGGTATTCCTAATCTTCGAGGAGCAATAGTGACAGATGCTATTTTAACAGAGCTCGAACTCGAGAGGTAAACAGCAAAGGCTTTGCGTACGCACTATTAGTTTAGGACGTTTTCCCACTGCTTCTTTTTTCTACTGTCTAGGTCTCTTTGATACAGATTTTCGCAATGATTTTTTCGAACCACTGAGTGAAAACTAATGCATTCATCTGACCGTTAAAGGTCATCGCTTTTCTTAGTGCCTGCAGCATGCTGAGCGTAGCATATGAAACGGCAACGCTATGCGCTGACAATTATTCGCCTATCTGCAGGATGCTGGACTAACTGACATACTTGAATCTTTTGTGCAGCAGCGGGACACGTTTCTCCAACTTGTTTCAAGTTTCAGGAAAAGGACAAGAAATACACTAACGCACAATATATTTCCGTGCATAATGCTGCTGTACTATCATTCAGCAGAGCACTGCGTGTAATTTATATTTCTTTCATAGGTATTCTTGCTGTTCTGTGTATCTTTAGAAGCTAAGGTGTACAGTTCGATGACACTCATCTTGTCAAAAAAAAATGAAAAATTGTTCAGCATTTGAGCTCGTTCCATAAGTCAGCCGCCTCATAATAGTTCTTCAAGCATTTTTCAATTATTAAAAAAGTTGTACAATACTTACGAAAAAATTAAGGTAAGGATACCTACCACATTTCAGGCCTTCATACGAAGACATTTATGGAACTGTGTCCTCCTCTTCTCCACCAAACCAGTAGTATAGCCGTTTGAAAGTGGCGTAAGTAAATTTCTGTAGTAGTTCTGAGTGCAATTTTATCATCTGCATGAATGCGCGACATGCCCAAAGCTTGCGCATTAAAAATTTATAACTGTCCAGCATCCTCCATTAACGTGTTTTCGCGCTCTTGAGGACCTTTATATGCCTATCAGCAGGACAGTGGAATCTTCTTTGATTTTGAAACCCTTTTACATTCCTTTTTCGATTTATCGCAGAATATTGATCACGTTTTTTATATTTATTTCAATTATCATTGTTACTCACTCTTCCTTATCTCCTTTTCCTCCGAAAGCTCTCCATTCACACAGAGTAGTATGTCAGCTCTATAAAAAACTGCGGCTTAAATGTCTGTTGTTCATTAAATATCCTCTGTTTCTCTCTCTATGTCGTGTAAAATGGAAATAAATAGTTTAATAACATCCAAAACGGCTGTCATACGGTTGTGTTGAAGGGACTCAGAATGCATGTCTTTCACTTTGGAATAGTTTACTATCAATAATATCAAGAACCTAGCATGAACAGTAGAAGTACATAATAATCTTTGATTCTAGAAGATGATTTGAATCTTTGAAGCTGCTGACGCCACACTACGCAAGTAGCGTAACTTCGTGGCTTGCTCAGAATTTCAGCCCATAGTTAATTCTGGAAAATTAATGTGTATATAAGGAGTGACCAGGAATCAAAACTACAAGTGCGGTGACATGCTTCCAAAGATGGATTCATAATAGAGTGCTTAAAACATTAGCATTTATTCATTTTTCGCACTTACAGCAAAAGATGGCAACTAAAGGCCGCCAAACATATAAAAAACATTCAGTAATACAAAAGTTGAGGATCTGCGAAGAGTTTCTGTCATCCTAATTCGTGCATTGTGGCTAGAAAAGCATTAAGGTTAGGGTAAAGATTTTGCTGGGCCTCTACAATGGGTTTAGCGGCATCATTATTACCATTCGCTACACACAATGCAGACATTCCAGACGGCATTATTTGCGCTAACAAAACACGTTCGCGAAGGAAAAGGAAGGACACGGGAGCGCAGTCCCGTGTCCTTCCTTTTCTTTCGTGTACGTGTTTTGTTAGCGCTAATAATGCTGTCTGGATTGGGAAACCACCTAGCCCGCCTGCAAGTTAATTTAAATGCGGACATTAGATTGATTACGGCCGTAACAGGCACGCAGCCTAACCATAAGCAGTATCGATTAAAGCTCGCGGGTAATTACCATTTCATCAAAAAATTGGAGCCCTAACACGGCAACGTTGCAGCTTAGAAAACCATCATGGAAGGGGCTGCGATGCGGTTTAATCATCGCTATTCAAGCAATTTTAGGGTGAACTACAGAATGGCTTTCCATAACCAGACCTGGATAAAGCAAAAGACGCCGCACAAACTGGGATTGCCGGAGCCGGCCGCAGGCCATAACCGCTCCCTTAACGCTGCTCAAGGAGAAATTTCATCACCAAAAACGAACTGAAAGTCTAGTAAACCATGTGCTCTGCGCTTCTTTTTACGACGTCCCTTTCCACATGACCTAGTTTGCATTGCTCACCTCCAATTGCGATCGACACTGACATCGAACACAGCCGGGTTTGTCCGGCGCAAGCAGGTCTTGGTAGTGTAATGCAACGTGTTCGCCATGCGCGTCGGATGCGCATGATCATAAATGTAATTATGTGCCGAGACAGAAAATATTTTGCGAGGTAACTTTCTGAACAACTGATATCGGCAAAATAATAAGTGATGGGGGCGCTTCGGTGGCGGCACTTCTTCCTTGTCTTCCTGCGGGGCCGAATATAAAGACTGACGTGGAGAACAGAACTTGCGTTCTGAAGAAGACAGGGTGCGTTTGAGGCTGGCGTTGCAGCTTTGTCGCACTATTCATTTAGAGGGGAACGCCCTTGAAGCCATTGGATTGAGCAGGTATAACGGCAGTGATTGAGTAGAAGTTTTGGTCAGTCGCAATGTAAATCGACAAGAAAAACAATCGCTTTTTACATAGAAAATCTTCCTTCTCGAGTTCTGAAGAAGTGCGTGGCAATAAGTAGGCAAGCCATGCCATAAGGGCGGCTAACAATTCGAACGTCTATCATATGGTTAAATAAAGTATTTCGTAGCACTGCAAAGTTTCTACAGTACTTGTTACAAAATCACCTTTAAGAGTGAAAGCACAGGGTGTTATTACAAGCACGGATGTTGCTTGCCAGTGACCGAGAAGACAGCAATGCCAGCTTTTACGCATGTCCAATATCCATTTAATACTTTTTCTCTCACGCCAAAATTAATTTATATCTCAACAGAATTCTGTACGCTCTTACGTGTCACCAGGAAGCCATACACGATTAAATCAAAACTCTATGAAACAGACGAAAAGACATCATTTTGGTCTGGATCACTTGTTTTTCAAACTCCTTTTGGCGGGATGTGTGTCCCAGCTCAACTAGGTTCATGCACTACGCCTGTAAAACAACCACTTCATTTGCAGAAATTCTATCTCTTTCTACAGTCTGCTGAATTCAAAATATCCTTACTCGTGATCAAATTTTCGAGAACCATTCTATACGTGCATTGAAGCCTATATGTCAAGAGTAATTTTAACGAGAGAGCGTTAAAGCTCCCATTCTGAAGTAAATCCAGCGTCGGTGTAGTCACCATCCTTGTCGGTGCCGGCGTGTTCGGCTTCGTCGGCGCTGTGAGCAAAAAATTCGCGAAGAAGCAACCAGTTCGGCCACCCAGGTCACGTGACCTTGCGGCATCAGCACATCCTGCCCATCGTATTGTATGTAAACTCGCTGCAGTGGCAGGCGGCAGCAAAATTAATTATTGGTACCTCGGCAAGAGCAACCGAGATCGCACAAGCTGCACCTGAAGCAGCACCTACCATCTCAAGGCAATGGCGCATAGCTTAACCTCTCCATCACTCCGCCAGGTGTGGTATGGTGGCTCCTGGGCATTTACGAGTGTGAAGTCGAGAATGACCAGTCCCACATATGGGCCTTAATCAACCCATTACGCAATTGTGTCATACCCTTAAATCGAAGCGTGTGTGTCCCCTTCAATTTTTTTATATCGTGCACTGCTAAGGACGAAAGTGCAATGATCTCTCGTTAAGAGCAGAAGCTAGCTCACTGAGAAGGTTCTTCAAGAAGTCGAATAGCTTAGGGAAGCGCAGCCAAAAAAAATTAAAGAGGGCAGGGGCACTTTGTTGACCTAAAGTGCGATGAGGCGAAAGCTTTTAGCGCGGTGTTGCTGCTTCTGTCACTGATGTGTAGTTAAGATGTTAATTAAGTACACAGTTGTTTGTGAATCTTAAACGATGAAGACACTAGAGGGAGTTTGGGAGACATCCGTCTGATTCGACGCCGTTCCGCAAACACTCTCCAGCGTTCTAGACAAAGAGAACTACATACGCGTTGGCAGGAAATAGCGTAGTCAGCCATCATGAGTCTGGCTTCGTCATGGCTGACCACGACAGTGCCGTATGTACATAGCGTTTTGTGTGTTTTTTGTTGAGTGTTTTTTGTGTAAATGTTATGGGTCAAAGCCAGGCAATAAAGAAAAAAGGAAATAGCGTAGTCGTTAGCACGCTCGGCTGCGGAGCGCAAGGATGGTGGTTCGAATCCAAGCGTGCACAAATGTTTTTTTTTTCGTAGCGAGTTGAAGAGCGTAACGGACGGACGGGTGGTATGGCGTCACTTCCGTTGTCGTGACTGCCGGTTGGAGACGTAACGGACGAACAGATTCTCGACCGGGAGTATGAGCCATGAAAGGTTTTCGCCTGAACACTGTATCTTTTATTTGCGAGCGGTAGCATTTAGACACTGCGGGCATGCAGTGTGGGCCATACTGCGCTAGCTCTTGCAGATCTCTGGAGAGTAAGCTGCTTTGTTCAAAGAAATTACGCACGATGAAACGTTTGTCCACATTATTAGCTGCCCTAACAAGCGTCTTATGAAACCCATGCACATCGTATTGTTTACAATGTTTTATGTATCGTAGAATTAGCAGCCAGAGCAGATTCGAGCTCCCGGAGAGTGAAGCATTGGTCCAGATCGGGGTTAGGTCCACCTGAATACACCGGGTAGGAGGGTGCCAGAGGGGGCGGGAGGTAGAGAGAGGCGAGTTGATCAAAAACTTCGGAGGGAGTCCCCTGAGTGAGGGCTTTAGCTAGAGTAGGAGCAAGGGCAGGCTTACTGCCAAGGAGGGATTTAAAGAGAGACCATGCGGATCGCGAGTGCAATGCAGAATCAAGGCCATCACAAAGAGCACTCCAACGAGAATGCTCGAGGGAGGCGCAGCGGGCGACGATCTCAGCCCGCAGAGCAGTGATCCGGGAGGAAAGTTGGGCATTGTGTGGTTGGGAGCGAAAGGAGCGTTGAAGACGTTTACGGCGACGCCATAAACGGATAAGGTGTGGATCTGGGTCCTGGATTGGGTAACGAGAGCGAACGCGACGGCTACTGGACGTGAGCGCTGCAGAGATGCGCGACGTCCAGTCGTCGTAGGATGGAAAGGAGTCGGAGGCGAGATTTGTGCGAAAAGCATGCCAGTCAGTGTGAATAACCGGATGACAGCGAGGGATGTGGGAAAGAGAGGTGGTGATATGAATGAGAAAGTGGTCACTTAGAAGAGTTTCGGCTGTCACCTGCCAGTGAAAGGAAAGTGAACCCCGAGAGAAAGTGAGGTCGGGTGTCGTGGAGCGTTGTGAGGCAATGCCCGCTCGAGTAGGAGAGCCAGGAGTATTAAGAAGGGTGAGGTGGCGTTCCTGGGCCAGACAGTGCAGGAGGCGGCCGGGTTTGAGGGTTTGTGGGTAGCCCCAGAGTGTGTGAGGGGCATTAAAGTCACCACCAAAGAGGAGATGGGAGGTAGAAGGAAGAGAGTGAAGAAATTTGCCCAGAGCAGAGAATAAAGAGGAAGTGACAGGGGGGTTGTAAAAAGACAAAAGGACGAGTGAGATGCGGGAAGAAGGGTGGTAATAAACCACACAAACTAAATATTTAAGGAGGGTGGAGGGGATGTCAATTTGCTCTACGAGCACGTCACTGCGTACATAAATAGACGCAAGTGGCGTGGCCGTAGTGGCATGGTAGGCGCGGTAGCCTGGGACATTGCGGGCCGTCCGGGTCTCCTGGAGAAGGAGAAAATGAGGCAGAGAGGGGCGGGTGAGTAGGTACTGGTGGAGGGGGGTCTTATTGTGACAAAGATTTCGGCAGTTCCACTGCACAATTTCGAGGTCCTCGCCAAACGCCATTATGAGAGTGGAGAGGAACGCGATGGTACGCGTTCCTTCTTTTTTGCCGGGGGCAGTGACTCATGGACGGATTGGAGCATAGATGTGAAAGATTCCAATTGCTTTGATTGTGCTTGGAGGGTGGTAAGAATCTGGAGAACCGAAGTTTCCAGCTGAACCAAGCGAGTGTGATGTGCCTGTGTGGTGGTTTCGACAAGGTCAGCCAAAGGGGCGACCTGGGCTCTGGAGGAGGGAGTGGGGAACGTGGCAAGGTGCTCATTTAGCTTGCTAAGCTGGGACGTAAGAGAGGAGGTGGTTGTCTGGAGGGTTTGAGTCAAGGCATGTATCTGCTGTTGTAGATCGTGGGAAATGCGCTGCTGCTCTCGCTGCTGGCGTTCGAGCATTGCTAGCCGGAGGTCGAAGGAGCGGCTCGCGTCAATCAAGGATGGAGAGGGTGGTGTAGTGGAAGAGAGGGACGCTGGCACCGAGGATCCTTTAACTATGGCGGCGAAGGAGCCTGGTGGTGACGTGATCGGAGCTGATGGATATTCATGATTAGAGGAGGAGGAGGAGGAGGAGGAAGAGGAGGAGGGGGTGGTGGGTTGAGTGGCCCGGCGCAAAGCTAGGCGTCGGAGGTATGCAGCTTTAGCACACTCGCGTTGTTTAGCAAGGAGGAAGGGGCAAGTGGGGTCGAGGGAGGGGTGGGTATTCACCTGGCAATGAACGCACCAGGGCTGGGCACACACATGAGCGGAAGGGTCAGCGGGTAGAGGAGCAGCACAGCGACGGCACTTTGCCGGAACGCTGTGCTGGGGGCATTGGTGGGCGCGGTGGCCTAGAGTGAGACAACGGGTGCAGGTGGGAGGCTTAGGTTTATGAGGACGGCACCGGAAGGCAACGCGTTTGAAATATACAAAGTGGGGGATGACGGTACCAGCGAACGTTATGAGCACTGATTGAGTGGATCCCATCATGCGAGCAGCGAGAATATCTGTTTTGAAAGATTCTAGTTCATGCATGAGCTCATCAGGAGTGAAGTGGCCACCGGCGTTATGGATGACGCCGAGGCATGAGATGGGAGGATGGGGGGAATAAGTTTTGATGCTGACAGGCTTACCGTGAAGGTGAAGGTGCGTGATAGAAAGTAGGAGGTGGGCGGTGAGAGGAGAATGAGTTTTTAAAAACACAAGGCTTTGGGCTGGCTTGGCCTGAAGGGTGATGTCTGCACCTAAACTATCATATTCCTTCCGTACGTTAAGTATTATACTCATTCCAGCACAGTTAACTGCTCTACAAGGGTGGCATCGCGAATTTCGAGGCTTAACATTTCTCTCAGTGAACAGTTGTATCGTTACAGTCTGATGTCGTCGCTTATCTTCCGACGTTCGTCCCTCACTACAGCGTTACAAAAATATAAAGTGGTCTTTCTATCCCAAGCAGTACAAATAAACTGGCCCAATATTGGACTCGTATTGGCAAAGGCCGGCCCTATAAACGACGAGGATGGAAACATCTTTTTGCAATATTGGGCTGATTACATGTGCTGCTTGGGATGCTTTCGTTATTTCTTAGCAATAAAGCTTGAAACTTGTGAATGAAAAACGATTCTCGGGCTTCACGGTTGTAGTGTGAAGGGCACCCAGATTCCAAGATAGTATATATACTCTACCAGATAAGTGACCAGGAATGATTACTTGCTTAAGTAGCTGCAGGGCGTGAGCTTTGTGATTTTGAAAGCTCTGAATTTGTCGCATTTTGACGGAGCATTCATGTATGTAATTTACATTTTCTGTGTCACAGGAGATGTTAATTTTAACCCTGTGTACTCTTCTTCGACGATGTGTGCGGAAAGGCCGGATTAGTCGAGAGGGTCGTGACGTAAGACGTGGAGCTCAGGAATGAAAATTGATTGAAACGTAAGAAAAGTCGCGATTACAACTTCGCAACTTGACTAAAACATCACTAAAACATGTAAGAATATATCGTGTATGAATTACGCTGAAATGAAAGTTCAGGAAATTAGTTGTGAATCGAACTCCTGACCCTTGAGTGACGAGTCATACACGCTAGCTTTAGGCCATGAACTCATTTTTTCCCAAGGCATGGTATTTATTACAAGGATGCAATGTTATAAGTACTGAACCATGTACAAACCATTTTAAAAAGTGTGTGTAATCCACACAATGCATTATACGACACACCTAAGCAGCCAAGCTCTGAAACAGGCAATGCAGAGCCCATCAGTAAACGCCATAACACAAGACAACTAAGCAACAAAGCACTAGAAAATAGGCAATGCGAAATACATCCCTAAGATTGCGTGTCACTCCGGCTCGAGCTCGGCATACGTATGCACTTCTTTTGTGGCCTTTGGTAGAAACCACGTACTCACATTGCAAGCTCATTATGCTTGTTTTCCAGAGACCACACACTCAAATTAGAAAAAAAGCATGTCTAAGAGTTCATCACCAAATACCAGTGTAGTGAGATATCGTACAGACTGCAGTGACAAACTATCTTTTTTTCCTGTGACGAAATATGTAGTGTTTGAAGACACTGACAGAACATATTAAAAAACACGGGCGCTACTCGAGGTTTAAGTCCAGACAGTGACTCGTTACCGTTGCAGTCGAACAACGTAGAAAAAGCCACATTTGCTTTGGACTGAACACAACCTGAGGAAGGACGGCAAAACCGCCTTTTTACCTTCTGGCAAAACACCATTAATAATGCACCACTAGTAAACTGGCCATCTTCTCTAAAGAGCTGTTTGATGCTGATTGCTTATGCCAGGCCAAGACCTTCGGCTAAGCAGCGGTCTGCTTCTTGTGAAGAGACAAGCCGAGACACTTGAAGAACAAGGGCTGCTCTGCAACTCCTGGAGCGATTTCTTCGTCTCAACGGACAACTTTGGACCGAGCGATAGGATGTCTTTTTTGTCCTCGGGCAGGAGCTAATTGAAACTTCTCCGCGCCGGAAGCCTGGTGGACAGAAAAAATCGCAGGTGCTTCAATTGTTGCTGTCACATGAGCTCAATTATCTGGTGATCTAGACGAATGTATTGCTGAATATTACGTCTGGTAATGTATAGTGGTGCTTCTTGACGGAGCTGTAGATCCAGTTGTTTGCAGTAGAATCGTGCTTGCCGCCAAGACTCAGATTTCAGGATCTTGGATTCCATTTTTCTATGACACGCACAAATTATAAAGCCCCCAAAGAGGAACTCCATGCTCTCTGTAAATATTTGTAGTCTTCAAGCGCTATAAGTTTTGTCGTGACGAACCAACTCGCACCAACAGCCACCCAGTTTTTTTTTTTTCGATATCCGCTGCATGATAGCGCAGAAGAGTACAGCAGCTATTAAGACATCGAAGCAATGTTCAATTCTTTCTGAAGCATCGCAAAGGCAGCAGTTCACCATTGAACCAAATATGCCCTTTTTCTCTAACCAAGTTTCAACGGGCAATATCTGGGTGCGTAGCTTATGGAAAAACGTCCTGGTAAAGGGGGAGAGGGACATTTCGCGTACGCTGTTGAGTACATTATGTCCTGAAGAACTAAAATACACAGAGCAGTTCACGGGTGTAGGGACGAGCAAATAAATTACATCCTTGTACAACCGGCTCCTCGATGTTGAAGACAGCAACTCAGAAGATCAACGAAAAATTACGAAATGAATAGCCAAAAACCCCTTATATATTAAGCCCAACAAATATGGCTAATTGGAAAGGTTAGACGGCACGGTGAGGTTAAGTGAAACATGAGCTAAATTTACATGTAGGAATGCATGCAATATAATATGTAGTACTGTCACGGAAGAACATGAAATGTGAAACTCTCTATCGGACATGCATGTGGACTCAAATAAGGCCGCCAGTGCTTACAGGCCGGAAATGGCTCTCCCGCCTTATAAATTCGAAACACAAATCGGAAACAGAATTATCGAGAACTGTGAAAACTCTGAATGCGAACTCGTATGCAGGCGCGTCTACACGGCTTGGTTAAAGCGGGTCTTTATATGTATGTCGTGTTGTGCTTCATATAATGTTGAAAACAATGTCCATGTCTGGGGGGCAAGAGGAGCCACTGACGGCACCCATTAATGCTATCGCGTGATGCATTTAAAGAGGGAGCTTAAGTGTCCCCCCGTTTTTTTCTACGGCAGCCGGAACACAGTGGCAGTAGATATATGTAATATTGTCAGCTTGGGACAAATTTTACAACGACGTTAAATGCAAGGTGCGGAGCCAGTAAACAAAGGGCAGATGACTTTGAAAGAAGTTAAAAGATCAAGCATGTTCATGCTAGCTTACCCCTTGCTTCGAGCCGCACGAAAACTACAGCTTGGCAGCAACGGTTACCACCCCAGCTGACCACCAGACACGACAACCTGGACACATGGGCCCCAACACCGGCTTGCATATGTACATTTGACCCTGTTATGGTGAAGGGCACATCTGCGCATTCAAAAATTAAGTTTTTACCCTGTTGTACTACAGCTGCCGCGAGTTCCTGGAATATGTAGTTTAGAGCCTCAGTTCTATATTATCGTGTGATCTTAGAATACCTTTTAGGGTGGGGAAAGAGATCGAGTACTCAAGTTCAGACTACATTAGTTTGCGTTTTCAAGTTAGGGATTTTGTTGCACTATGTAGCGACTCGCAGTCAAGTGCACCTTCGCGTTTTGTGGCGTCGTCAAGCATGTTTTCCAGATAGTTTTGTTTCGTAAAATACGCTATAAACTCCCGCTAAGGTCTTTAAAAATCACCGATGGCTCGTAGCATATTATTTTAAAGCGAATTGCTTGAATGTCTGAGATGAAAGTTTTGCAATTTTTTTACTTGGCTGCTGCTGAACTGAAGATAGTGATGTCAGAAGCTATACTATAAATGCAAGTAATTAGCTTGTCAACTCCAACCGACCCTGCCGCATCATGTTAACATTTGAAGCCAACTAGGAGAGCGCGAATGAGACCGAATGATTGAAATCTAAATTTTGAAATGATCATAAGGATGTCCTTCGTAATTTTCGATAGTTTTATCGTTCTATGACTCTGTCAAGATTAGCTGCAACTCACAACGCCTGAAGTGCACATCACCATAATCAGGACTCCAAGAAAAATAAAAGGACCAAACGAAAGTTTTACGCTATACAGATCACCCAGCGAGCTTTACATCGTTTGAATTTTTCGACTCACCCCGGGTGTTCCCTCGCTCGATGAAATGCAATGCACAAACGCAACTCTAGCTGACTCTCTTTGCGCCCCATTTCCTTTGCAAAGAAGTCCTACAGTTCCGGCGCAGGCGCAGCGGTCTTTGCGCAAACACTCACCATTTTGCTCCGTTTTAGTTATTTTTAGGAGCCGTCGAACTAATCCGCCGTCCCCTGAAAGCCTCCCGATTTTTTCCGGACGGGTCGAAGCACGGAGCACAATTAAGTATGCGCCTGCTCGTGTCATAACAAATTGCTGTTTTATGTACGTTGCTTCTCATTAGCCGTGGTATTAACTTTCGCTCAGAAGACTCTTAGAAGGAAAAAAACGATCTGGGTACGAGGTTCCACAGACCGGTGTGGTTCGCTAGGTGCCCTGACTTTCCTAACAAGCCATCGTAGGTTGACTTTATTATGCGCCCATCCGGAGAGAGATGAAGTGGGAAGAATATTCCGGCTGGCCTGGCATACACCTGGAACCCAAATTTTCAGTGCCCTTTGCGGATATGACCGGTTTAGCGCAGCACGGGCATGCTTAGAGTCCCAGCTGCATTATCACTTCTTACAACGAAGGTGCACTCAGGCAAGGCTGCAAGTGAATGATTATGCGGCATAGCTCTGTCATGAATAAAACACGACGCAACGTTCCTTATTTGCAAGTGTATAAGAGGAAAATAATTGGCTTCAAAACCGTGGAGAAAGAAGCCCCTAGATTAAAGAGCGTAGTATTAATAAAGCCTCAGTTCACTACATGATAATAAGGTAAGAGTGTCACGTTACACAGGATGCAACTACCTGCTTAAGCGTAAGGTCAGATGCAAATTTGTACGGGCATACTTCGGCTAGGAGGAACATAACAAACAAGTTTTCAAAATCATGAGCAACATTGATCTTTACTGCTGCATGATAATTTTAAAGTCATCAAGGGCATGGAGTATTTATTGAAAACGTCTTTCACTTCTGCGCACAAAAAAAATATCTCTAGTTAAGCTTACTGTCTGTCCAATTCTTCACCATTGGCTTGCAAAATATTCACTCTTTATCTGCGTTTCAATGAACAGTGTCTCGGTGATTATATGTGCAAGAATCATTTATAGCACACAATATCTGTATATCTTTATATGAGTCGTTGGCTTCCTTTCGCTATATTTTTCATCAGTTGAATCCATAACTCATCTCTACAAGAAAATAATTATTGTCACTTGGTCATAGTTTGAGGACGATAAAATGTTCACATTAAAGTTATTTTTTAGCTGTGCAGCAAATGAGTTCCTATCGTTTCCATTGTTGCCTGCCTCTACTCTCCATGCACATTTTTCGCCCTGTAATGGCACCTGTTCGTGGACTGCTGCATTCTTCTAGGGAAAAAGCGAATGGAAAGAGGTGTCGTTATGACATATATGACGGAATGACATTCCTTTGTCTTCTGAGTAGTTCATCGAGGGACTCGAATCTGACAGTCGTGGTGCCATAAGTAGCGTAAGGGGGTTCTCGCAGAGCTGCCGCCCTTACCGTTCGATAACGTACATGCGTGGCACTCGCGGTATACAGGACGTACTACGTCAGCCACTATAGACGAGGGTGGCGCTGCTGATCACTCTGAAGGTTCGCTTGCACTAAAAATAAATACCTCCGAAACCAGTAGGTTGGGCAGCCGTCACCGTAGCTCAGTTGGTATACCAACGGGCGCGAAATTCGGAGGCGTGGGTTCGGTTCCCATGGGCGGCATGTGGATGTCTTTTCTTCTGCTTTTGTTAATATCCCATTGATAAAAACTACAAAAAAGACATCCCCCTATGCACCGTGGTTTCGATTACTGTTAGCGCCAGCCAATTCTTTCTTCTATGAGAGAAATGATGCAGACCGCGGTGAGAAAGAGAGGAAGAAATAGAAGTCAAATCATAACGTTCATTTTTTTGTAAAACAAAAGAAAGAAGCTCGCCTCCTCCCCCCCCCCTCCAAAAAAAAATAAAATGGAAACTAGTTCACTTGAATATAAGGTTCAGGCCTCCGTTTGCATGACAGACAGCTATGATGATGAGCGCGAAAGATGCACATAATACAGTTTATTCCTATTACAGAAGTGGAGTTCAAACGTAAGCGCGGATAATGTAATGCCATTAAATTATTAAATACTGCAAGCAACAATAAAACTATAAGGGTTCAAACAATATACCACAATGTGACAAAAATCTTGGTATAATGCAAACAACAATGCCAAAAAACATGCAGAATACACACAATGCAGAGTTCCCGATGTTTGCATAAAAAGCGAGTAAATTTTTCTTTCGTCGTTTCTATTTGAATGCAGTGCGCGTGCAGATAATACAGAACAGTGAGAGTACGTCGCAACGTCTGTGTGCCTTGTGATGGTCAGGAGCGAAGCACTTTACAAATATCGGTATAACCTGTAAGGTTAATGTGAGTATTGAATTTAAAGTGAGCAACAGAATCTAGCATATTTTCAGGGGTGCTAATATTTTATTGTATTTTATTGCCAAGATACATTAGCAAAGACATGGAACGAAAATAAGGATAAACCGCCTGAAAATCAATTTACTGCGAGGGAAATAGTGTTTACCAGCTATCATCCAGGTAATTTCTTTCGGAGCGTGCGCCGACGGCATATATTAAAGTTGTTTTACCCAAGAGAAGCAAGCAATAATTAAAATGGCAGAAAAACGGCGAAGGTTGACAGACCAATTTATCACTCGACTGAAGTAATGAATATTGGCAATATGGCGACACATTTAGATGTTCTAGTAATTACATTATTTGTGGTAGTCCCAGGTATTGAACATATTAGTTAAAAGATTACGAAAGCCTTCTGAAAATTAATAACCCCGTTCAGGTTTGCCATTTAAATTTAGTTCTGTGAATTTTTGATATGCATTTTGCAGTCCTAAATGTTTATTTTTTGCTTACAACTTATTTAATATCAGAGTCCCTGTGGAAAACAGTGAACAGGCAATTAATTGCCTTTGCATTACGTAGCAAAGAATTCGCTTTCTTTTTATACTGTCTGAATATTTTCCTAACTGCAGGTTTGCGCTTGGCCAACAAAATTTTATAGAGATTATCATTTCTAATCATTTTAAGGCAGACGTTTTTTATCCAAGGTTTTAGCAGCTGGTCTGCATTTTACATTCAACCGAAAGGAAAAGATTGATTGTAGGCTTGCGTAAATTACGCTAGAAAACTTTCGCATTGTTCACCACGCGTGTATGAGTGATATAGAATTTTCCAATATAGGAATTCACTATAGTGATAATTTTTATAATGTATTTTGATTTTAACTTCAAACATTTCGATCTACAGAAGATCATTTTATAACCGCTTGGTAAGACGTGTTAAGCAAAAAAAAATTGTAGGCAAGTGGTCACTGATGTGTGAAGTAATAACGCCGCCTATCATGTCATTTAGATCAAGGTTCGTTGTTTTTTTTTTGGTTATACAAGAGTTTCATGTCCCAAAGCGACCCTGGCTAAGAGGGACGCCGCATTTTGACCACCTGGGGTTTTTTAACGTGCACTCACATCGCACAGTACACGGGCCTCTAGAACTTTGCCTGCATCAAAATTCGACCGCCGTGGCTGAGATAGAACCCGTGTCTTTCGCTTCAGCTACCCAGTGCCATAACCACTGAGATACCGAGGCGGCAGATCAAGGTCTGTGATACAAAGGTTAAGTAATGTTTATTCAATTAGGAGTTATACGTGCAGTCGTTTTGATGACATTGTTGAAGCAGACCAACTTCATGATTGCTTAAAACTTGGGCTGCGATGTGTATACATTTAACCTATGTGTATTAAAGTCCCCACCAATTTTGAGTGTCAATTCAGTTTGCTTTGCAAGATTCAGTAAATTTTCAAAGTGATCAAAAAGATAGGTAACCTTTCCTCATTTGGACGGTATATCAAACCAACGGCCATTTTTTAAACCTTACAACAAGGCTGTCTGTGTGCTTATTAATAAAAGAATAAAACCTCTCGAGCAATTCGCCATCAGTTGTTCGTTTTATGCGCATTTGTAACCCACCTGCCTGTCTGGTTGTCCAGTTTAAGAAGAAGGTTGAGTAGTCTGCCTCCAAAAAGACATCACTGCCAGGCGTGAACCAAGTTCCGCTTAGTAATATAATGTCGAACTTGAAACTGAAGTTTTCTAAAATCACTTTATGTTTATCTTCTTTTTTACGTGATGAATGCATGTTTAACCAAAAAATCTTTGACACCTTTAACTTTCTCGGAGATGAAGATTTTGTTCAAGTAATCACAGTGCGTCACCATTCATAAATGCGACGTTGCTCCTGAACGATTGATATGTGAACTTTATTGAATCTTATCAAAATCACGAGCGCTTCTACATAAAGTATGTTAGATTTTTCATTTTTGCGCTCTAGAATTTTCCCGTCTTTCGTCATGACAACTCACTGTCAAGTTTTCTTTTCTCGATTGTCATGCACAGGAAACCCTTCAAAGGTGGACAGAAGAGATGTTCATTCATATAGATAGGGGAGCTAGAAGCGCGATCGAAATCGTTCTTGATAAGCGGGTCATTCTAGCCTTTTCAAAGAGAGTCCAGATTGCACCGACTCCTGTACAATGTCAGGGCAAGTACCTTCGTAAAGTGCTTGCACTCGGTGAACCGCTCCGGTGTCGTCCGACGTAACTGCCTCATTTATCAATTTTCAAATCTTACATACAGCCATTGTGAGGCAAACCTGAAGCTCAATTCGTTAAGGCTTTTTTTTTAATCCCCCAGTTTCGTCTTTGCATCACGTTGAAGTTTGCTTTCATACGCCTCCAGTTCTCTGTTGAGCTCCTCTTTGAGTTGATAAAAGTGTGCACTCAAAGCGCTCCCCACAGGGCAAGAAATCAAGGAGACACCGGCTAGCAACAGCGAGATCGGCCTAGAAGAGCACGCACAAAGAATGAATAATTTTAAGAACGCAACGTATTGCGAGCAAAAGAAATCAAGTGTGTGCTTAGTGCGCGTGTTCCCTGGTCGCCTCGCTGCTGCCAAGTGAGCAGATCAACCGACTGGCTTGGCTTATGGAGATTCCAGGAGTTTCTTGGAATTGGCGCAACAGAACTTTAACAGAATTGTGCCGCTTGGTGGTCCGAGCACGTGGCCACGTCGGACAGGGTCGGTTCAGCAGCCTTCTGATATTTGCTTGATCAGTTGAGAGCAAAGGAAAGTAGGTGCGCGCTTAGAGTGGGCGTGGTCCTTTCGCTTCTTCCACCTGAGACGCTGTTATGGATTGTGCACGATACATGAAAGATTGTGGTTCGATTATTGGCTAAATTTGATGGCTCACTTCTGCTATACACTGATGACTCAAATATACCGCCCTTCGTAAGTCATTATGCAGTGTCAAGGAATACCTTGTCATCGATAACAGAAGAAACAGTACATAAAACGAAGCCTATGTTTCGAATACAAGACGCCAGCATACAGAGCATTTGTTTTAGTTTTTAAGGGCTTAACGTCCCAATGTAGCTCAGGCTATGAGGAACGCCGCAGCTCAGGGCTCCAGGTAATTTCGACACGTGTGGTTCTTTAATGTGCAGTGAAATCGCACTGTAAACGGGCCACTAGCATTTTGTCTCCGTCGAAAGGCGACCGCCGTGGCCGGGATCGAGCCCTCGTGTTTCGGGTCAGCAGTCAAGCGCCATAACCACCTAGTCACATCGGAGGCTTTATTATGCAGCATTTATAGTGTTTGAGGTATAAGCCCAGGGCAGGTGGAGGAATATGTTTTTTCGTGTCTCCAGAGAATGTAATGATGTTTGAGAAATCTCGGGGCGTTTTATTTAAAATTATTGTCTTCCTTGCGCTATAGCTGGTTAGGCAGCCATACAGTCGCATCGACATGCTGTATTGTCGTGCCGTATGAAGTTCGCTGTTTGCAACACCTCTATATTCATCATCAGCGATTTTACACCAGTTAGCGTTAGCCTTAGGTGTCTCTCCTTGCAATTTCTCAAAAAGGCGTTTAGAGAACAACAAAGAATGGAGGCCAACGTGGGCGGTTAGCGGTTGTGGTGGTGAAAAAAAATTCTCCGCCAACACTGCCTCAGTGTGCGACATAAGAGCGTTAGCCGCGGCAGCTTCAAATGTTTACATCGGCGGGCTCAACAAACCTCGAGAAGACCAACTCCAAATATCCGCGAATGTTTGCATTCCGGAAACCACTTTTCTAAGACAGAAGCAGCGCCATCTACATAAATAATTTTGCACTACTATCGCGACTTGCAGCCACCTTCGCTATATCCGGTATATTTACTCGATATATAATTTAATAAATATGCTAAACTTGCGCGTCACAACACGACATATCGTTTGACGCCATCCGTTCCCGCCTGCGATAAATGGTTCGGCAGTCATGACCGTCTGAAGTTCCTCGGAATACATGGGTTGGGGGCGAAAAGGTCATCGTTACGAATCTCACACACAACTGGGGCTTCATCTCAATTAGTAATTTCATCACTAGGAACATAGGAAGTCATATGACACCAATTCCCACATTCTGCATCAAACGGGTAGCCCCGAATCAAACTTCGATGGCCGCTATACTGGCATATACTGTATGTAATGGATAAAAAAATATACGCATTACTTAAGACGCTACGCGCACACTGTTGCTGTGTGGTACAGCGTGGTCACGTCGTTACTGGGTTAGTCAATTTGTCTTTCATTGCAGACAGATGCATCCTTGACAATCTTTAGTAAGAACTAACGCTCTTAAATAGTCGTTATTAATGCGGTATCATTGGTGGGGTGATTGTAAGTGGAAATGGGGAACGCCATGTGGAAGCAGCCAGTGGCAGGTGACCCGTCATCCAAAGTGGGCAGGTGGTAAACCGCCCACAGGGCTACAAACGAACTTAGTATACTGCTTATACCAACATAATTATTAACATGAATAAAACGAATATGCCTATATAACGAATGAATTGGCCTCCTCCAGTATAACGACAAATCGTGCGTTAAACTGGATTATAACGAACCTTCTTTCGTTAATGGCGAATACAGTTAGAACTCGATCTAACGAAACCTGATTTTAAAAAGTTCCCAATTTAAAGAACTGATTTTCATAGCCTGCCAAGAACCCATAATTTTCAACGCTCTCATCAACCCGAACTAACGAAGCTATAGTGGCCAAGAAACTTTTTTCCCGGAAGAAAAAAAGTAAACAAGAGGTAATTTCTACTCATTTTTCTCACAGTGTGCCGCATGGTAGCGTGCCAGAAAGAATTTCGGGTACGCCTAAGTTACCTTAAGAATCTAATTGGGCAGATTGTGGCAGCTTATGCCGAAGCAGACGGGGACACAACTGATGCCGTAAATGAGGAATGTATTGTCCAGATTGTTACCTCTACACAAGAGCAGTCGGAACGTGTGGACGATGCGGAAAGCGCCGAAGCTTCCGTGCCCACTCCCAGCAAGGTGACGGACGCCGTCGACCTCTTAGCGGCTTGCTGGGGCCCAGGAAGGAACCGAGGGCGCCATGAAAGCGATTGTGTGCTATGAGAAGTGTGTACACCGACTGCTGGAGAAGCATACGCGGCCGAAAATCATGGGTTTCTTCAGGTCAAAATTATTTCGCAATTCGCTCCAGAACGCCGAGATGTGTTGCTTTGGGCGCGCAAGCGGAGGGAACGACAAATACGGCTCCACGGTATCTTCTGGGTGTCTCAACGTTACGAGTTTAGATTTATAATGACCAAAAAATTGCCTTTCTCGGTTTTATAAATTCGCTATTCCACGAAATAATTCGAGCCTCATTATTACTTCGTTAAATCGGCTTTTAACTGTATAACAAATTTTTGTGTTTAAACCTCACAAATAGCGAACTTAGTGTGTTGATCTCGGATATAACGAATCTAAATGTACCACCTCGGATATAACAGACTTCGGTGTGTCAACCTCAGATGCAATAAACCTTTGGCTGCTAAAGCATTCAAGCGAAGCACCGAGGATGGCCTAATAGTTTTTATAAGTAAAGGAAAAACTACAGCGGGCAATAAGACTACATATGTCCTGTAAATGCGAAAGCATGCATGAGGGTGTTCGGCTCCAGGGATGGCGTACTACTCTCGTGCAGTGGCCAGCGAAGCTTGTCTGCTCGCGCGACCCGAATGGAGGCAAACGTGAATGGAAGCGGCGTATAATGTTTGATTTCATTGTGAAATATGTCTTTACTTACATTTATGTGGCAATGTTCTCGTATATTTCGCGTTGTGCACTCCAAAGAGAAGACTATGCCTGATAAAAAAGAAATACATGGCTTTTTAGCAAAGTGAGCAGTAATGTGTCACCGAGTCAAAATGCTGCAGGCAGTTTCTATAATCAGATCATGGCCATATAAGATTAAAACCATCCTTTCTGTTTCACTTCAGAATAACTATAACCATGACCTTGAGAGAGGTCTTCCAGCCTGTCCGGTCAGGCCAGACGTTCTGGCCATCTTGATTCGTGCTCAGAATTGCTTTCGCCTGGTGTGAACAAACGAAATTTCAATGCAGCAGAGCTCTATGTGGACACAGAGGTAAACTCATTCTTAGACGCTCTTGGTATCTCCCCTCCGGAAGAGCCGATACTGTACTAGAGTGAGTGCCCATCAGGAAGCTTTTGATGTCATCGCTCACGGGTATAACGCATTCCGATACAGCCTGTGAACACTGAGTAGGCGTAGTGCGATATATTTCTTGCGCTGTTTGGGCAGAAGTCTAGGGTGTCGGCAAGGTTCTTACCGGGCTCTCGCATGCCTCCGATGCCCATACCAATCAGCTTTAGTTTAAGAATGTTAGCCTAAAGTATTCTCCAGGTTTCATATTTACCACCGTTCTTACTCACCTGAGTGGCATCCGCTGTGCTCTGTTGCTGCGACGTTGGCATTCGTGGCAGCTTCTTGGTCGCTCCTCCTCGTCCAGCAAATCCGAAGAATTTAGGTCATGCTTTCTGGACATGCGCAAAGCCGGGGAACCCACCCAATGTTTCTTTATTTTTTTATTGGCAACGGCGTCTGCTGCGTAAACTGCATTACGGCAATTTCTACTTAGATCAAACACTTACAGGGATACTGCTTTTGGCGAGTCCTTAGCTTGTGCTTTCTTTGTGCAATGTCACCTTAGTCGAGCCTATTGCAGTATGTGAACTTAATATTCAGCTCCTGCCCTTCCGTTGCCCGAAGTACGGGTTCAGGTTGCGCAAAATAACATCACGCCTCCTTCCTGGAGTGCGTGAGAGAGAAAAGTGTGCAAGTGCGAGCTGCTTGCAGATGGTGAAAGATGAACGACATTTACGTTGGCGTATTAGTGCATTACGATCCAATAATATTCAAGTGAAATATCCTATGCAAATTCTCTTTCCAGCTCTTTTTTAAGTGACCTTCTTTCGGCGTCTCCGAAGGCAGCTGCCTCCCTTCAAACTAGGAAACCATAAACGTGACCAAAGTGAACAATTGATCCAAAAGGATAAAAAGTGCTGTGTTTTGACGTCCGCCATAAGCCCGATGTACCTCTTTCATTCTAAGGGCTCTGTCACGTTGTTTCACTGCACTTTTGTGTGTGAATGGATGATCCACGACCTCAGCATCTTCATTTTTACTAAGCGATGTAAGAATTTATTTTTGTAGGCAGATATTGCTTGCCGAAATTACACAAACTCAACTGTCGCTAGAAAACATTTCTTTAGTAGTTTCGCTGCGATACCCAATAATTTAAAACTTTGGCGTTCACTTTCATACACAAACACTGTGACTTGCATAAGGCGTTATGCAGTGTCTTTGAACTTTCTATGCATATAAACAATGAGAATCAACTTCCAAGGAACGCTAACGGCGACGACTGATATATCCAGACCCTCCGGCTTTACATACTGCACTATTGGTCATAAATGTAAGTGACAAATTGCTGGTATGACATGAATTTCTCCTTAATGTTCCAGCATCTTTGTTTGCGCGGTGGAAAAAGCAGACAGATTACTCGCAACCTGCCCTTGTTGCCGCAAGCATTCTAAAGAGAAAACAAAAACGCGACACCGATAAACACTGTTTACGGAAACGCTGCGGAATAATTCAAAGCACAAAATATGCGTATGCAGCAAACAAAAGAAATTTGTGCTCTGTCTTTGAATTTTTTAAGATCAATTATTTTTGATCGTTAGACTTGAAGGTAAAGGTAACATCCTCGTGTGATACGTGGTGGCAGGGAAGTAGGCTGGCTATTAAGCCGAGTACAAATCACCGGTTAGCGCGACTTTACTGGGATCTTAGTGTTCAAAAAAAAAAGAAACTATAGCTTAGCACATTACCAATAAATGAGTGAGCTGTCCACCTCATACCTGGGCCGGCAACAAGAACTCCTCCAGAGGGTTCAGGGCGTGGCAGTAACTAATAGCATGGTAGTAATTACATTTCTTGCTGCTCTTAGCTTAAGGAAGCGTAATGCAAAACTACATCAACCGCCAACTTTGGCTTGTGGTCATTTCGTGAACAGAGGCGCTGATTTAGTGAATGGTTTCGCAATGTACACCTACTATTATGGACAAACGCGAGCCTCAGCAGAGTTCAATGCTGTTGCTAACTATTATCGACTCATTATATTTAGGATGGCGAGCCTCTAGAAAGCAATCTAGGTGCGCCTTTTAAGCCTTTTTCTATCATAGAATGCACGCGCTAATATATTGTGCTTCCAACGGCTGCCAAAGTTTGCCACCCCTTAATAACAGCTCCTACAAAATGAGGTAAAAACTGCATCTGTAGAGAAAGCGAAACGTTCTGTGCGGCTTGGTGGGCTTCGAATTCGACTATATTACTACTCTCGCTCTACGAAATTCCTTGTAGTAGCAGCCCCTTAATGGCGTAGGCAGAAGTAGTTTCATTGCTGGCATGTGGCGCATGGTCGCCTTGGGAACAAAAATGGCACTATTGGTGGGAACAATTACCTGATGGATTGTGCGATATGTTCGAGGACGCGCGTCACACGCCACGTGCGTTGTACATTCAGCGATTTGCCGTGCGGCTTGTACTGGTCGTATGCTTGCGCTACAGAATAAGCGATGCACTGAAGATGCCAAGTTGCCAGTACTCAACAACCTGTAAAGCCCTTCTCGCTATTATTTTATGCTTGAAGATTGAAGTGTTTCTGAATATTCGTTTTCTAGGATACCAAAAATAAAATTTCACACTGATGAGCATTTAGCCGCATCTAGGCGCTAACGCCTACTAGCTTCAGAGCGGCGACTTTCTTGAAACACTGCACGGAAACATATACTGCAAATTCTGTGACAGCCACTAGGCGCGTAGCAAACCTTATACAATCAAGGAGAGGCGATGTAGTACAAAAAAAAAACTATATCAAGAAAAGTACTAAAGTATCTGTATTTAAAGCAGCCGCATTTACATCTATTTGGCCTTGTCGTAAAACCGAGATAATTGCAGGTTTCATTTATCTAAGTGGCGAGGAAATATCTGCATCAACAAAGTGCTGTAGCCTGAGTAAGCCCTTCGACGTGAAAGGAACTAACTAACCCTTGCGCATCGCTTGCGGTATCTCGCAAGGATGGCGAGTCGGCTTTCAAGCTATACTGTCTTCGGTCTAATCACTGCATCTGCTTTTGTTACCGATCGATTCGGTGCTCCACCTACATCCAATTTTGACACCGTGTCCGGACGCTTGCTTTCGTAAGTGCTTTTTTTCCGGGAAACACTTTCAAACGCCTTGCTCTCGTTCACTACAAGGTTCGTGTTGCTCTGAGATCTGCCATAGCAGCGGCCTGTATGGTCCTGGGGTCACTTTCCAATGACCGGAATACGTTAGAAGGAAACATACCGCTGCAACTACCAGCGGCTTTGAGTGCAGTTATGTTGTGCGATAATAATTTAATGACACCGTCATCTCATCGTGCCACGCGTCATAAGAAAGCTATAGAGAGATATATGATTGAAGTATGACAAGCGGGTGGCGGGGGCCCGACTGGCACCTTCTCGCGGTCGCTTGAGCCTGCTGGATGCATTGAGGCGGTTTCGCCTGCTAATTCTCTTTCAGTAGAAACTCCAGCGTTCCGAATGGGCTTCGCCAGCACCCACCCTGCTGGTGTTACGAATAGCCGACGACGTGCCATGCCGAGGGCGGTAATAGGTGTGAACTGTCCTAGACACTGCCAATCAGAGTCTTCCATATAAAAAGGCGGTAAAAATTCAAAAAAACGAATTGTTTTCATGCCGTAGATCTCCTTTTCGGTACGAATGACGCACTACTCAGCCGCGGCGCCTTCCCTGCCGACTACCGATTCCGAAGAACTCAGCGCCTCGAGGCAGATTCCCGGCTGGGCGAACGAAGCAAGGGTTCTAGAATACTGACCTCTGGTTAGAATCGGCAAAAATAGTTCTGTCTAGTAGTAAGAGCAGGAAGCCAGCAAGCCCCGAATCTTGGCAACTTAAAACCGGTATATGCCGAGTAACAGCTAGTAAACCGAGCAAAAATCTCACAGAGAACATGCTCTCGGTACCAAAAGGTACCTTTTCTGTTTAGTGGCTCCGAGAACAATAGTAGCCAAGCTCTCGGCGTATCTCAAATCACCCTATTCAAAACGGGCACCCGCATTTCAGTGGGTGCCGGAGAGAATATAGGACACAAAAGTAATTGCCAGAAGAAGTCTAGGCTATCCTGAGAATCGGAGTACCACAAAGTCTTAAAATCATGACGCGGTTTTCCTCGCGTGGGCGAGTACGTTTTTGTAACAGCTGATGCACCTTCGGGTCGGGCGAAAATGTGGGACTCTAGTATTATTTTTATTTATTAGTATTTATTCATTGATACTGCAATCCCGGAGTTGGGATTTGAGCAGGGAGAGAATACAAACTAAGCACTTTAAAAAACTGGCAAACATAAACAAAAATAACAGTGCAAGTTGAAGCTCTGCACCATTGGCAATACAACAATGTAACATATACAACAGATCAGTGAAATAAAAACTCAATAGAAACTAGGTGATATGTTGCGAGAACAACGTCAGCGACGGCTGCTGGACTTCATGGTTAGTAAGTTTCCTAGTGGAAATAGTTCGTGGACGAAATGAGTATTTAAAGCAGTTAATCGAACGCGAAAAAGAGTTAAAGTTAGCGGGTGTCGTTGCCGCCTCGCATATCCGGACGAAAAAAGCAAGTAAATGAGTGAGTTCCGTTCTTTCGTGTATTTAATTAATTTAAACATAAATTTAAGGCGTGCACAACGATTTGGTTCTTTTATCGTCGGAAGGTCAGCTTGGATCAAAAGATGTGTTACTTATGTACGTCGGCAATAGTTACATATGTATCGTGTGCCTCTCTATTTTGAACCTTCTCTAATTTATTCGTGTTGCTGTGTGTGAACAAGTCCCAAATGATTGCAGCATAATTTAAGGTAAGCAGAACAATACATTTTAAGGAAGTAGGCGTACAGATTGGGTAGACAACCGCAATGCCCGTCTCAAGAAAAACAGCTTGCGAAAAGCGTTACACGTTACGATGTCAATATATTTATTCCAACTAAGATTACTGGTGACCATGATACCTAGATATTAATATTTTGTTATTTCTACCAGTGTCAAGCTTTTCAGAAGAGAAGGTTCCGGGCTAGTTGGTAATGCATTTAAACGAATAAACGCTCGTGTGTGTCGTTTCTTCGTGTGTCCGTGTTTTATTGCGCTGTTTCTTTGTTTAAGTGTCATGCCGTTAATACATAAATCGAAAGGTAAGATTTTCCTTTTGTGAGTGATTCTCATTAGTACAGCTCTTGAAAGTTAATGGACATTTCTCATGCTTCACACCCTGCGAAAACTGTTTGCAACACACTATTAAGTAGTAGTTGATCGGAGACATTTCTTACTTCTATATAAATAACACAATCATCAGCGTAAAATCTAATATTCACAGGAATGCTAGAGACAATATCATTACTATTTATTAAAGAACAACAAAGGCCAAATAAAACAGCTTTGAGGGACACCAGAGCGAACTATAACCCTGTCAAAAGAATTATCGTTAAACACAACGAATTGTTATCTGTTTCAAATATAGCCTTAAATCCAGTTCACTAATTGTTCGTTATGAAGTATGGTGACCAATTTATAAATTAATTTCTCGTGAGCAACCTTATCAAAAGCTTTCTAGAAGCCCATAAATAGGACATCAATCTGCGTTCTATTGTTAACTTACGAGACAAAATAATCTATAGTTTCGACTAGCTATGTGTAAGTCTAGAAACCCATCCTGAATCCGTGCTGATACCCAGCAAAACAATTCTTAACTTAGAGAAAGTTTGATGTGTGATTGTGAACTATGTGTTCAAGTAGTTTACAACCAGTCAATGTCAGTGAAATAGGGCGGTAGTTCTTGATTAATTCCTTGTCTCTACTTTTATGAAGCGGTTTCACTCTAGCAGTCCCCCAGTCTCTCGAAATTTGACCTTCATTTAAGGACCTTTTATGTAAAAAAAACGAATATTTAGATGTAAATTGTGCATATAATTTCAAAAATGCATTATGTTTGTTTTCTGGAGAAGGTGACTTCTTTATATCATGGTTAAAGGGACCCAGAATGGGGGGTCTCAATAAAGGTGCGATATGTCTGCGATGTTAACAGACGACGGTTTTTAATTATCCCCCAGCAAGAATTATTTTAATGCGTTTTGTGGAAGCTGAGTTATATGCAGACAAAATTTGAACTTCCACGTCTTCGCGCCTTTCCCTCTCCTTTCGCACACCAAAACGGCGGCGCTCCTCCGCCGACCGCACTCACTATGCCCCTCCCCTACCTCCGCCGGCTGCGGAGCGCGCGGAGTGGCCGCGGCCGCGGTAGCGCGTGACGTCTGAAAGAATTTGGCGCTGTGAAGCAATGATTACCCCCGGCTGCCGACGTCATTTGCAGGACGTGACGTCGTCTGCCAGGCTTTCGCGCAAAAGCACAGCACCGCGCGTTGCCGCGAAGTGCGGAAGCGGGAATTTTTAAAAATTTATTGCAAATTTCCCGCTTGCTTTTGAGGTCTCGTACGCGGCATGAACACTCGGTGGCCTGTACTCTACATAGTGCAAACATTTTAAAGCCAAGATCAAACACCCTTTTCTGTGGTGCTTTAAGCAACATGTTTAAAATGCCAGGCTCAATAATTACAAGGTCATCGAGACGCGGCAGTGACGCTTCAAATTTTGGAATGATACAATTGTCATCAGTAAATACGTACTTCAAATTGTCAATAAATGAATTAGATAGTGTCTGTACCTCACTGGCCAGAACCTTTTTATTTCCAACTCATTATTGATCCTTGTGGTTGGGGAGATCAACCGGCAGAATTTCTCGGGATACTCTGATGTAAAATTGGGTAAAGATTCATCAAAGTAACGCTGTTTGTCAGTGTTCTGTTTTAGTAGAGAATTAAGCAAAATTATATTTTGTTCTATGCCCGAAGAATGACTCTGCTTTTTTCTTTTTCATCCGTTTCAGTTCTTTTTAACTGCAGTGTCCTCCGAGAAAACCACGGGTTTTTTTATCTTTTTAACAATAACCGGAATGTGGCATTCAATACAATCATGTATCATAGCTTTAAACCGGCCCAAGAATTTGTGAACACTGTCAGTGTTATATGAAAGTGTATAGAAATTGAAGGAAAGAATATCGACAATGGCGACATCATCAGGTCGAGAGAAGTTTCTGAAATGCATTTTTAGAGGAATATTTATCAACAGTAGGGCCGGAAAAAGTTAGTAAAACGTCATTGTGTTCAGAGATACCGGGTACCACTGTACAATAAGCCTAATCTAAAGCTATGCCAGAAACAAAAAAAAGGTCTACCATGGATTTTGAATTCCCCTGTATTGGGGTCGGGTGCTCTACAGTTTGTTTGGTTTATGGTTTGGTTTATGGGGGTTTAATGTCCCAAAGCGCCTCAGGCTATGAGGGACGCTGTAGTGAAGGGCTCCGGAAATTTCGACCACCTGGTTTTCTTTACCGTGCACTGACTTTGAACAGTACACGGGCATCTAGAATTTCGCCTCCATCGAAATTCGACTGCCGCTGCCGGGATCGAACCCGCGTCTTTCGGGTCAGCAGCCGAGCGCCATAACCACTGAGTCACCGCAGCGGCTTCTCTACAGTTTGTGCCAAGTCATATCAGAACGCTATGTGAAGCATGGGCTCAGTTGATTCATCACAATGTGTTTTGATTACGAAAGTTAGCCAGTCAATATCCGGTAAATGAAAATCGCCTGCTAAAATTATCCGATCATTTAGCTTAATAAAAGTTATCATATAATCTCCTAGGTTATTTAAAACACCGACCGGTGATCCAGGCGGTCTATACAAAGTGCCTACAATACACCGTACATTATTGTAGTATGCCTTACAGAAAATGCATTCAATATCAAACAGTTCAAGCATGCTCAAAATATTTAAATAATTTTTAAAGATTATGACAGCTCCTCCTTTTCTACCAAGTTCTTTCTAAGTACACTGTAGTAAGCTGGCACAAATTTGCTATCGTAAATGGCTTCATTTAACCACGTCTTCGTTAAAACCGCGATATCTGGATCTTCAAAAAGTAAAATCCCTTCTAGCTTATTAATTTTAATTAATATGCTTGGAAATTTTACGTTTCATATTTTTTAGTAGTCGAGTTAAGTCAACGCGAGGAACGAGGCGTTGGGGAGGAGAGCTCAACTGTGCTGCCCCTGGAGAGCATCTTGTCTCAGACGGTCGAATACCTCGGCGCGAGTACGTTGATATGGCATTATGCTTGCAGACCGAGGGCCGCCTATTTGTTAAATGAGAAAATGCTCGCCCTCTACAGTGGCCTGAAAAGGAGCTAAACCTTTTCAATTTATTTTGCCCTTAAAGGAAAGAATTACTGAGGGCAGTGGATAATGCATATAAACAATAAAAAACAAACAATAGCTGAGAACAATAAATTACCAAATCATAGATAACAGTTAGAATAAGTGATGAATCATCAACACAATGTATTATTCATTAGAAGCGAAACAATACAGGGTAATGATTTGTGGCAATTGAAGAAGGAAGGTTGTTCCAGTAATATGATGTGGGAGGAATAAAAGAATCCAAGAAGGGTTCAGTATTTCATGTTGAAATGCCTACATGAAAAAATCTACAGTGGACAGAAAGAGAGCTCAACTTTGTACATGTCTATCAGAAAATTACCGAGCTGTTTAAAGCAATACCCCTGACCCTGTCCCATGATCACAATTCCTTTTCCTTACAACCCCATCCTAGTCAGCTACTTTCTAATGGATGTCACGGGAGTTTCCCCCGCCCCGCTTTTCGTAGAGTGGATCGATGTAGTTGCTCTTCCCTCATTATTTTATTTTGGCTGCAAGCGTTCTATTCTGGCTGTGAACTTTTTTGGCTGTTCACTTTGACTGTAAGATTGTCTTTTTCCCACAGGTGGCGAAGAGGCATCATCTTGTTCTCCTTGAAAGGCTTATACAACTTTTGTATTAAGTATCGACGCCTCTGTAGGACGACAATAAACACCCAGGCTTCGTAGTGAAGTACAACACGGAGGTTGCTAACCTTTTAACAGCGGCATGTGGTCATAAATTATTGGTTTAGCCATCTGAATGCTCACTAATGAAATGAATTAGAAGTTTGCGCTGCTCAATTTTGAGCATATTAACCATATATCAACAACAACGTTTGGGTTTCCCATACGAACCGCTTATGCTGAAATCCCAATGACCCAGACAAAAGTGTTAAGGGCACTTAAGTTCCGCCGTAAGGCTGTATCGTGATGGCGTTAATAGGTTAATGCCCATATATGTGAAATTGGTCATTCTCAGCTTTACATTCATACATCGCTGAAAGTCCTTGTACTAGTCCTGGCGCAGTAGTTCCGCGTTTCAGTCATGTACAACTGGTCTGCGATGGCAGGTGCAGCGAACGGTGCGGCTTGTGAGGCCCAGGTTGCTCTTCCCATGCGACCTCTCGTGAGCATTCTTTAATTTAATTACCACCTCCCACTGTTGTCAGTTTGATCGCAATCCGGTGGACACGTTGTGATGACACCATAAGGTTATGTGACCTAGGTGGCACGCTCATGTTGATTCTGTGGGAATCTTTCTCTCACAAGGCCAATGTCGACGACGCGGGATTTTCTAGAGGACTGGAGCGTTAATGCTATTGCTTTAATAAATGCCGCATCTTGTGCCGGACATAACTGGGGTGAGAAATCTGCCGCGCATTATTTTTTAAGTGCCTACGAATGAAAGCATTTCCACTAATCTTCTTCGGAACAAAATAATTCGCCTTACTTGAGCTTTGTTGCATCTCACTTTAGAGTCAAAATTATCTCTGGAGTTTATTAGCTAAAGAAGATTCACCGCGCGGTAGATGAGGGTGGTTGTTGCCCTCAAGGAGTTAGAAGCGCGTACTCACTGCGGGGGATAGGTCAAGATCCAGGTGGCGACTGATAGACCCCCCCAAAAAATTTTCCAAATAAGAGAATAAATACATAAAGGCATACAGATGTTGTGATAGATCCTTTTTCTCGGTGGACTTCATTAATGTGTCTGATTTCTCATTGTACAGGCATTAGATGACCGTTGAATTGGCAGTACCAGAGCCAGTAGTGAATTTTTTTTTTTACTTATATTTCGCTTGTACAAGTCATTGCTGGCTCACCGGGGGCGCTCAGCGGAAATGAAAACAATTTACCTTCGTGACGCTGAAGTTGTGAACGTCAATTTGTGGTCTTCTTCAGGACATAGCGGCTAGTCTAAAATCGTCTGTATTAATGTATGTTGCCGGGCCAGTTAGATTAGCATTTCTGAAAAAAAGACAGCGCTACAAGTACACGTACCAAAAGACAAGGAGGCGAACGATTTTTTTTAGTACCGTTTACTTTTGGCGATGTCATTGACCAGCGTCAGCAGCTGCAAATCTATGTAGAATTAATAAACCTCGTTTTTACACTCACATCGCCTTTTTTAATGGCAATGATATTCTTCGTTACAGTTTGCAAGGCTGCTTTCATTATAAAAGCCTTTTTCCACACACACAAACGTTTCATCTTTGTCTTACTGAACATGGCAGAGGTAGTTTCTTTTAGAATTGTTGCCAGTTGTCGCCTGTCCTTCGTCTCGTCGTTTATGCGTGTATATGTAGGGTCATGTCTTTTTCAGAAACAAAATCGTCTCATGTGTATCGCATACCCCGCAACTTTTCAAATTCTTAAGAAAAGTACTAACAGCATGAAGTTCATTTCATGACACAAGAAAATAACAAATTCCAAAAGGTGGCACAGATGCTCCTACTTTCATCGTTCCTTTCGCTTTGTCAGACGCAAGGATCAGCACGTTTGTGAGAAGAAAAGCTACAGGGCTTGGGCGCGTAAAACAACTCGGTCAAGATTAAACTGCATGCGATTGATTGTGGCGAACAGCGAATGAAGCATTTCTCCGAGAGACGAGAAAGTAACTTTTTGTGTCCGCTTGTACAGCCTGCGCCACACTTGTGTAGAGCACTCGAGCGGCACCGTTCCTTTCATACAAATCGGCCCCGTGTGGTAGCTGCTAACATTAAAAGGCAACGGTTGCGCGGACGCAGAGCCACATAGACCTGCCGATAATGTGAATACGAGCACTTTCATCAGAAGTCATGGGCAGTACCCAAATTTCATCTTTCATTGCGTCGTACACATTGCTCGAGCATTCAAGAGAAGGGTGACGCAGACTGCACTTGAGAGCAACGTAGAAACTGTCTAGAATATGTGGATTGAGAGGAGCCTAAGAGGTCTTGATACGGTCACGCGTCTGAATTGAATCAGTTTCTGTAAGGGATACAAATCCTTCTGTTGTATTGTATATTGCGAGGTAGCGGGTGTATTAAAGACATCGTGGAACAAGAAGGCTACCTCACAGAATAAACGATGCACTTTTTTTGGTGGTTAACTCTTATTTTTCTTCTCGAATCGAGTAACAGCATTACTTTCTTCCGATGTCACAGGTACCGGTAAAATATCTCACCCTCTTACCATTCGGTTTCACCTTTTTCTGGCTTCTATTTGTCTGTGTGCAAAGGTTAGTTTCTGATTTTGGGACATTCTGAGATGTTCTCGAGTTGGGCATTATTATATCCGTTACATGTATTGACACAAGTAAAGAAAACATACCCAGGTGTTCTTGTCACATTAATACAAACGTTGGAAAGAACTCCGCATGTTATCAAAACTGAGCGACAATATTGAGCGGGCACACAAGTTGAACAATAGTTTTGCTTACAGTAAGCGTGAACGAAACGCCAACACCGCTGAGGACTGTTTTTGCTTTTTCTGCTCGCAGCTACAAACGATAAGAATGCCAATCTTGATTTTTCTGTTAAGTCATCCATCCTTCCATAATACAGATATACTTCTCATTAAGCGGTCAAGTATTTAAGTAATAATGGTTGTACGGGAAGATTCACGTTGATACGAGATTTTGTGAAAAATTACGCAGCCTGATATGGGGGTGCTTTTATAGCCTGTGGACACACTCAGTGAAAATTTGCGAAGGATTAATAGTGGGGCTGCAGTGCTTAAATTTAGACCTGCACAGGTTCCTGTATTTCTTCTTTTCACTTTATTTCCGTTCCTAATCGAAAGTACTTCCGCAATGCAGAGCGCCAAGCTACTACAACGAGTGCAAGAACGCCCTGCACAGTCAGTGCTCGGCGACATAACTTCCAATCTCCTGGTAATTAGGACTTCGCAACTGAATGCCCTTGAGAGCAATGGGATTGGTCTGACAGCTTTGATAGCTCGAGGTAGGATAAATTTTGCAGATTCATGGGTAGTGCGGGGAAAAGAGACCAGTGTCAAATTAAAGCGCTTGAGAGTAGTACAATATATCCACTGTACCCCGATTACAAAAGTAGTATTTTAAATATCTTGACATGTCACGAGTTTTGACTCGTGCAGCTTTTGTGTGTGAATGGAGATCTTTGCTCAGGAATGGCTGGCGACGACAGTCAAAGGCCGAGCTTTGGTTTTTAATCCGCGTTCACGAGATGAGATAAATCTTGTGTATTTTTAACTCAAAGATTAACATCCAGTGGTGGTAGGCGAATACAGAGAAGCCGCTTTTTCGAGGTATTTTACAAATCCCTCCTAAATATCTCCAAAATAAAGTCACCCTTTGGTCAGAAACCTTTTCATAGCGACGATGTCGATATAGAAGTCAGGGCACCTATTTGGTAACAGTAATTTTTCACCTGCTCATAACATTGCTCATTAACAATTGGTAGATGCGGGGAGGGACATCATGAATGCAATGTTAAGAATGAACGTGAGTCAGCAGTGGCATTTTGTAATTGAAGCAAACGACCAAGTTCCATAATTGTTAAAAAAATACAACCCGAGGTGTCAGTAATAAACGCACGACATCAATCTGTGCAGGTGGCTGCAACACGAAAGAGAACAATCAGTTTGAACAGGAGAAGAAGTATTGTTTGTGGGATGATGTTGCAGATGCCTCATGAGTATGCTTACTCCAGAAGAAAACTATAACAAATAAAAGGGCGTTTATGACGAATACTCAAGGAGTAATCTTTTCATGAATGGTCAACATGTCCCATTTCATAGTGCAGTTACCTGACCATTAACAGATTAAAAGAGAGTGGCCGCGACATTGCGCACTGATAGAATTACACTCTGCGTATTGGTAAACTTCTGTGAGTTTGGAAGCAGCTGGTTCGCAATCATTCCGGCGGTAGCGAGAGGAACCGTAACTATAACATCAGTAACCACTGACGCTCTGACCAACGTTTTTCACAGAGGAAATGATAGTGAACGGAGACCGTTAAGCTATTAAGGAAAGAAAAATAACGGCATTTTTGGTGTTGGTAACTTACTGTGCTCCGCCCAAGAAGCGACCTATTGCATTAACCTGTTCAGATTCTTCATATAGTGAAATGAATATGCCTTCCAAGAAAACAAGGCTCAGGTCCAAAGTAAAGCCAACACCAACAAAAAGAAAGTAAAGTTGCGACATACTCGCTCACATAAAGCCCGTTTCACATGCAAGCGAACCGCTCGCGAACTCCGCCGCGGCGGCGAGTACACCCTCTCTCAAGCGGCGGAGAAAGCCCCAGCGGCTGGAGCGGCGAGGTTCGGGCAAGTTGGAAATTTTCGCGGCGGCGACGCGGCAGCACCGCATCTCAACCAATGACGGCCCGGCGTTGCCACGCGAGTTTGTACGCCGCACGTACGAACTTTTGTTTAAAAAATAAATTGTATTAAAGTGCTGTTTAATGCTTAAAACGCAAGAATTATATTTATTTAAAGAAACTGTGAAAAGAATTGACAAAATAATGCTTTTATATTACGCTTTTTTTTGTGTTTGCAGGCCAACAAAACTGGTTGCAGGCCACCAAAACCGATTGCAGGCGCATATCTTTTGCCAGCAACGTTGGTTTTCGCAGCGGTGGGAAACGCGCAGCGGCGATGCATGTGAAACGAAAGCTCGCGAACCGCTTCGCAGCGCCGCGCCGCTGTTCGCTCTGTTCGCCAATTCGCTTGCATGTGAACCGCCCTTGACAGGAGAAAGCAGCCGATGGTTATTTCAGCAGTTGGGGTAAAAAACTTCTTCCCATCGGCGACATGAGGAAACCGGAGGGCGTCGAATCTCTTTACCAGATGTGTGCCGCATAACGTAGTTATTTACACCTCAACGACAAAGCACTAGTGATCGAAATTAGTCAAGGGTATGAATATTATCGCATGGGTGTTCTTTTAGTGCGTGCAAATTTGACTATTACTGGGGATCATGGATGCACTTGACGAATTAAACATCCACTCGGGAAATCGCGCCACCGTAAACAGTTCTACATGGCGGGTAGCGCTCCCAAACCAAGAGCAAAAGTAAGGTCTCCTTAATTTTTTTGCTCTTTTATAAGACATTGCGCCAAGTAAAGCTGTTGCTTTGGAGACACGTGCGCTCGAACCTACATACGCTGTCACCAGCGCCGCCATTTATTACTCGGATGTAATTGCGCCTTTAGAATTCTAGTTGGATGAAAACATTTTGCAAGGCCATCTGTATTTCCGACCATTTCTTGTGATCGATAGCGGGCTCTTTAGAGCCCCGTTCATAAGTGCTGTTTATCGATACTGTTTAGTCGCACAGTTTAGTACTGTCGTCAATTCTTATTACGGAAATACCATTTTCTTTCCCGATTATTATGATATCGATGCCACCAACGCCCGTAGAAAGAATGCAACGGTAATGTTTTAGGCTGTTAGCTTGGACACTGCAGCGGCATGCCACTTATACATATGAGAATGCAGCGAGTGATTGTCTGTTACGAATAATAGCAATTTTATGCCAAATAACGGAAGCCCCAGATCTCGGTTAGAACGGGTTTCTGTTCGAGCACCGCTTTTTTTTTTACCGACGAACATCGCATGGTTCCTTAACCATTTCCGAGTTCATTATCGCTAAGAGACCGGTTACTATGTAGAACACGGTAATTGCTGTGACCCATTTTCAACGAATCTCTTAGAGTTTCTTTCGATTTTATCAGGTTCTTAAAAGGCAGTAAAAATGGCAAGCTCATTGCTAATATCGTCGTGTTCAGCCGTCACAAGCGTGCGGACTACATACAGTGCAAAGCTCTGTAAAATAGCATTACTTTCTGTTTCTGGAGTGAAGAAAAAAAGGTGAAAAAGAGAAACGACAGACAGGCGGAAATATAACGTTCGCGCCGCTCGCTACCCCACCTTCTGGGTAGGCAGAGAATATATGCCCAACGAATATATGCCAGTAAAAACTTAAACTTCAAAACCACAATAGACGAGGGCGTGCACTTCCCGAAGCAAAACACCTGCAATGTTTTCGACATAGCTAGCCGTTGGACGCGCAATTCGCATGATGCGTCACGCCGATCATCAGCCGTATGTGCACAAATTCGCCTTGAATTTCATCTCTACGGTGGTATAGGAAGGATGCCTGAGGTAAGTTTCGTTGCAGTTCAACAGAGCATGCGCCGGGCTAGCTAGTGCTGCATGACGGGGTGAATTCAGCGCAAAACCCACATAAGGTGCGCAGGAGCACACATTAGAGATTGACCATTCAGGTTCTTATACACAGCATCAAGGGGAAGGCGAGTGTGTGCGGAGAGGAGATGAGGCGCACATATACAGCAAGCGCGTTTTTAACAAAAAAATTTAAAAATGCAAATTCATCGGAAGAATAATGTAAAGATGTATAACTTACCCAAGATCAGAAAACCTTTTATATATATATGAAAGGCTTCTAGCAGAAGCTCAGCATTTTCGTTCCCGCTCCAGCCAAAAATCTTGGTGGTTGCAAGCTTTGCTCTTCAGGTACTGACACATAAAGCAAAATGCAGCACAAGATTTGCGTTCTTGTCGTTGTTTTCTCCGCTCGCTAATACAGTGGCACGTTGGGCCTACGCGATATGTCCCGCATAAAAGGGGGCTAGTGTCTAGCACTCTTGTGGCGTAGTCAGCGTAGGCGATCCCATGTTTCTTTTTGCAGCCCCAGCCGCTGTGTACTACCTGAATAAACAGTTGGTAGTAGCACCGGTGAAAGTCGTATGTGTCTTCCTGCGTCCCTCGTGGGGCTTTTAATGCGAAATCATTACATGGCTCATTATTCAGGAAATCCGGCGTTGGCCGACCTTCCTCGAGAAACGGAGCGAGACCCCACATTGCCTCATGACGTCATCGGCAATACCTACATAATCATGAAAGAAAGAAAAATACAATTTCTCCAGAAGTCGGTTTCGAACCCAGGCTGGCGCGAACAGATACGCTTCGCTGGCCAGTGCATTACAGGACTACGCATTCGCCGGAACCGAACACCATGCGTGGATTCTTTCGCATTCACAGCAAGTAAGTAGTCTTAAGTTTAGTTTAGTTTAGGTCGGTTTAACGTCCCAAAGCGACTCAGGCAATTAGGGACGCCGTAGGGAATGGCGCCGGAAATTTTTACCACCTGGGGTTCCTTAACGTGCACTGACATCGCACAGAACCCAGGCTTTGAAATTTCGTCTGCATCGAAATTCGACCACCACGGCCGGGATTGAACCCGCGTCTTTCGGGTCTGCAGGCGAGCGCCATAGCCACTGAGCCACCGCTGCAGCCATAGTAGTCTTAAGTGCTCTCCGTTATTATCCACTGAATTTATCGCATGAAAGTTTCTTTGCTTTATCGGCGCCGTAGTAATTGTAGTTTTAGTGTACGCTGTAAACTAACTGACATCATCCTATGAATTTTCCCTTTGTGATCAATTAGCGAAGAACATCGTGTTGCTAAACTGATATCCTTTGAGAGTGCGCTGTCTGATATCATGCGATCCAGGTCAGTAGGGTTAAGCAGATAAAATGTACAGCGTTTACAATTACTTGGATAGAAAACAGGCGCCAATAAATGAGCGGGCATCTTAGAGAAGTCTAGCCTCTGTGTGAGTGTTGGTAAGTAGGACCTGCAGACTATGGCTGCTTAGCTCGGGGCAGAGAATATGGATTCTCTTTCCGTCGGCAAAAATATTATTGGGCATCTTGCATATCCGTGATTAAAATACGTAGTATAGATGCTGTTTGAAACGGAATAAAATATTTTACCGTCCGCTCAATTCGGACTAATAGATGAGAGGCTACACTTACCATTGAAGAGTCATAAAATGAAAACCATAGTGCGTATTTTCTATTATTTATTAAATCCCATGCAAGAAAGCATTTTGCAGTAGCCTTGCTTTCAAAGTCGCAAAACAAATCTTGGTTTATTTGTATGCATAAATTCGACACCTTTGTGCCTGAATCCGGGATTTAATACAAGCAAAATCCAAGACAAATTTGAAGCTCACATGTGCCGGTACTCTTAAGGACGAACAATTGTTGTGGTGGTTTTCCGAAGCCATCTGAAGAAACACTCAATTCATATGCAAATAGAGCAAAACAAACGTTTTTCACTACCACCAGCTCTAGACAAAGCCATGAATTTCTATGTTTTATTGCAAGTTAGTGCGGATGTTGTGCGCTGCTGCCTGTGTCTCTAGTTCTGTAGTTAATTTAGTATGAAGTACAGTTTATGCTACTTTTCCCCTTCTCTTTCTGTATCACTAGAGACCGCTGTATAATATAACCGGTTGAAGCTTATATATACTAATTTCAGGTTTACAGTGGCTGACTAGGGAACACTGGCTTTATATATATAGGAACACATCCTACAAGTGTCATTCCATGCATGCGAACCACAGAGCACATATATGCATGAAATGGTATTTGCTATGCGAGCTCCATGAGCCTGCGCCTCCATAAAGTGAAGTTTCACAACAGTCATTTTTTCTTGCGTCGTCGGGTGACGTCGAGCAGTCGGATAATGCACGATGCAGAGAGAAATCCGCGAGCGTTAGCTGTCTCCACGTTTACTCGGGAAACATGGAGCTGTAACCGACAGCCCTACGTAGATGTTGCTCTAGCAATATTTAGCAACCATCTCTGGCGTTTGATACATGGCGCATTGGGCATATCTCATGTGGCAGGGCACGCGAAGGCATGTGGTAGTGCTGCTAGAGTGTGTTAACATTTAGTTGCGCGAAAGCTTGAAAGCCCCCACTCTTCAGGAGCACTGGCATCATCTAGGCAGCCGCTGAAGTCTTCACAAGGTAAAACTCCCCGTTAGGAAAACAACCTTCTTCTAAAGTGCGTGCTGTGAACTCAGCGCTAGGAGTCCTCTTAAATGGGTTTTCTTGTACGGTGCTTAAACCTGCCCGTTTTCATTTTCGTTGCTGACTTTTTCGGATGGCATGACCACAAGCCTTCCGTTATCTCATCTTTCACTTATGTTTCATGTTTACTGGTGGTATATAAATACGCACAAAATTGCAAACAATAAAAAACAACTCTCTGAAAATAAAGTATCAAATGAGAACTGTCACGCTGTAGAACAGCGCCTACTGTTCGAACGAAGTAGGTTTAATCTCGATGTACAGTGCGTTCACGGCTCTACTTGTCCGATCTCATCTCGAGGCAGAAAGCTGAAAACTAAACATTTCGACAGATTTGCCTTTCTGGTTGAGTTTGATAACTCAAAATTAACTCCGAGACATACCCTTCCAAAACTGTTTTATTTGAAAGTCCCTACATTTCAGGACCTGCTTTGCTCCTTCTTCATTACTGACAAGGGGCTGCTGCCTTGCGTCCTTAAGCACAAGGTGGGGGGAAAGAATGAGTGCGGCGGTATGAAGTGTGCTAGAGGAGTGGGCACGTTTACTTTGCCCTAATGCTGTGAATCACGGTGATGATGATGACGATGATGTCCTCTGGCTTAATGGCACGGTGTCGGGCTGTGAGAGGATGGCACCTGGCGTCTTTTCTTCTTCTGTGAGCTTCGGAGTGAATACCTTGCGCATACGCAAGGGGGTGGAGGGAGGCTGGTCCTTCTGCAGTTGACATTGTTTTAAGTGGCTTCAATGACCCAGGATCAGAGTAAGAGCCGTTTTCGGTAATTGTTTTCGATTCCGAGGAGAGCAGTTTTTCCTCAGTTGAATCTATGATCGACGTATTCGGAAGGCTCGGCTCCCGGGTTGCGTTTTCTTGCGGCGTTTCGCAAGTCGTTCTTGTCATGTCGAATTCTTTCATTTTGGTTTTTGTTTTTGATAATGTAGCTTGTGTCGCATACGATGCTAAGAATTTTGTAAACAATGCGCCTTGGGACCTTGCTTTTGGTTGCCGCTATTTGGGAACAGGCAGGGTAAGCGCTAACGTGTTCGAAAGATTGTGAGCTACTCGAAGGCGCCTCGAATATAAGGAACAATTGAGGATTAACGGGTCAGCGTTGAGGATCCTGCTCAGCGGAAAATCTAGCGTCGCCGTCATCATCATCGTTAATGGCGGTGGTAGAGTGAGTGAAAAACTTCCAGATAAATTGTAATCTACTGCCAACTAAGCCACGTGATTTTTTGACATCGTCACAACCTGCTCACCAGATTGTAAGTAAAGTGCGCACTGTGGCAGATGCCAGGTGCCAGGTAAATTAATGATTCGTCGGAAGAAGTTGCTCCGGAAGAGCACCCTGGGTCCGAAAAGCCCCACCGGTGACTGTGTTTGAAACAGCCATCTCGTGGAGTGGTTGCGCATCGCTTAACTGCTGCACCACTGCTCTACGAATTCTACGGGGACTCCCCGCGATCCATGATAGTAAATTAGAGAATCAACACTCCACTTATCGGCATGTAGCAACAGTCATCTCAGAAAAAAATGCATGCTTAAAAAACAAGACAAGAAAATGCGCGATGACCGGAGAGAAGAAGAAACCACATATTTTCCGGCGTAAAATTTGAGAATCTAACGAAAACATGGCAGGTTTTTAACATACGTAAACAGAGTAGACGTGCGAACGCATGCGTTTAGACAGACTGGCTCATGGTTTTGCTTAAGTGGGGCGTCGGGACGTCTGGTGACGGTATTAGACTCCGGTGAAGCTGTGATCGAGGTAAAGCTAATCTGATCTGTTCGCGGCGCAAATGGAAGGGAATGAAGACGATGATGTGCAGTGCAGGGCACAGTGCGGCAGTGTGTTGCAGTTTAACAAGACTCGGAATCTACTGCACCTATAGTATGTGCTTTCGAGCAGTGGCCAACCAAGGTGATCTGTTAGCGCCGGCGCGAACCGGCTTTTGCATCTTTGGCCGGGAAGTAGAGCTTTCGATATGAGAACATTTTGCGCTGCACTGCAACGATAAAATGTTACTGCAGTCTTCCTTTCTAATGGGAAAAAAATCACGTGATCAAAATTATTTGGTTATTATTTCTGAAAGAAACCCACCTTTCACTGCAACGCAGATATTTAAAAAAAAATTATATATTTGAAACAACAAGCGACACTTAATGATTTATTTGGTGCATAATGATCTCAAATGCTTGTTCATCATAAAAGCTTCACACCGAATATATATATATAGTGAGCTTGAGACCTGGTCCATCGTGGCTGTTACGTGCCAAGCATAATAATAAATTATTTTATGACAATTTTCCTGCATTTCTTAAGCTGCTGCCGCATGTTTTGTTTGCTTGCAATTATTTTATTTTTGTACTTATACTAACGGAGGCAGATTGTTTTATTACCCTTTTGCTTTTTTGCCTCTGGGAATTCCTGTCGTTTTGCCCCTAAGGGGTAGTTCAAGACCAGAGACTAGGTTTAGCACAAAGTGGCGCAACTGTAACGCTCACTCCAATCAGGGAAGTATACCATCTATTGAACTATCCAAGAAAATAATGTTTTCAATTTTTTAATGCTGCATTCGTCCGGATCATCGAAGCGCTGAATTCAATAGGACAGTTTATTTCGTGTGGTCCCACTTTCATTGGATTCAGTAACTGAGACTCTAACTAGCATGGGGTCTGCCTTTTGGCACCTGCAAAGCGCACTTAGGCTGCCAGAGACCGCTAGGTGCTGCCTCCTTCATGAACTCGTTGACCTTTATTGCATTCTATAAGCCATTGATGTAAGGATAGCCCTATCGGCCCACACTGGGACTTCCAGGGCGCGGCTCATTATTGAGCCCTCACGCAATCTATCCCGTGGGTCCGGTTCTCGGTGGCTCCTCCAACTCTCTCTCTCTGGGTCCCTCGCTCATAATTTGTCGCACCTTATTTTCTTCAATATGAACCCGCTTTACATAATGTCCGCGTGTAAGCACCATTTTGAGTTTCTGGGTGGCGATGGCTCAAACGTGAAGTTCGACCCATGCCGAGGCACCTTCCAAGCCTGCTCTCCCGAAGGTTCGATACCCGAGGGAGAAGACGAGCAAGCAGTGGTAGAGGCGTGTCAAATCGTATTACCTCTTGCTTTGACGTCGAGGTGCGCCCTGCTTTTTTGGCCCTGGTGACCACGCTGTTATTGGATTTTTAGCGTAGCGCACTATGTCAATCACTGCCGGGGAGACGGGAAGCTAGACAACGTGGGAACAGCGGTGGCCGTGTTCCTAGCATTTCTACTAACCGGAAAGAATCTGGAGTAGGCGTTCAGATTAATCTCAGGAAGCCGATCGCTCTGGGCGCACTTTCTTGCGTATTTCACCGGGCGTTGCTTGGTAACAGGACATCTGTGCCATCTAATAACCAAGCAGTGGTCATATTACTCGCGCAACTTCGGATTCCGGAGGGTTTTCTTTGTATTCAGATTTCGAACACACATGTGCGTATTTAAATAAACGACCCAGATCTTTTGCCATCTATTCACTGACTGAATGCGCGAGTGCCAGATATTTAACAGCGTATTCCAGGAAGGCTGTAGACAGTGCTTTATTGGCTACAACCTTTGAAGCGGTCGCTCTCGTGAAAGCTCTGGTGCTCATTTTTTCGTTAGTTATGGTGTCTGCAGCTTCCCTTTCATATAATTTCAATGTAAATGAGCCTCTCATTCTCTTCAGGGCATGAACACTACAGTGCGTGGCTGGCCGCTTCGCACCAGTTTTTTTTTTTCATGTTACTCATACCGGGCCGTTCCCATCGTGTACTTTCTCTTATCAATCCTTATAAAAGCTACTAGGTTTTCACGCTGTCCTTACTGGAATAGTTGTTTAAATTGCGCCTTCCTGAGAATGAGTGGCGTTGCTTATTTCGAGACAAGAAAGTATTGCTTATGTGCTCGTCTGTACTGGTGCCGAAAATAAATAAATAAATAAAATAAATGTAGTTTTCCAGAAAGGGAGCTGGATGGCCTCCTAGACTAAAAGCTGATCAAGCAGCTTGACTGAGGCTTATGAGACCAAAACAAGGCAGTAGTATTCACATAGCACAGCTGCACCACCAATAAATATATCGCCAATAATTATCTAATAATGTGTTGAGAGACAACTAAAAACATGAAATATGCATTGGGAAGTAAAAAACAAAATAACTGGAACAAAATTTTAGTAATTACATTCTAAAACAATAAACACACGGAGAACAACATAAGGCTTCAAAAGGGAGGATTGTTGGGCCAGTTGGTCCATGATTCCAGACTGAAAACGTCTCGGAAAACGGGACAAGATAGGGAGAAGCAACACACACAGCACTGAACTCTGTCATGCGGTGCCACTTATGTTGGCCACACTGGCCGTTGCTTAAATGACAGATTAAGAGAGCACGCTAATGATGTCAGAGGAGGCAGAGGGATCACACTCGCCAAGCATGTCACAACATGCAAATGCACTCCCCAGTTCAACAAAAGCAAAGTGCTGCGCATGTACGCAAGCCAACAAAAACGAGAACTGTATGAAGCTTTCGTCATCCACATGAGAGGTGACAAGTGATTGAGGGTGCCGTCTCTTCGCTTATCAAGAAAAGAGATAGCCTTTTTAGATATTGACCTGCAATAGTATCAATCTTATATCATGGTGTTCTTTTAGTTTTTATGTGTACTTGCTGTATTTATTGCGCTTTCGCATGAAATACACTCAGTTGTAAGGTCGGTGCTGTGTGTGTTGCTTCTCTTTATCTTGTCCCGTTTTTCGCGCCGTTTTTATACTGAAACATAAGGCTCGTTTGAGCTCCAAAAAAAAAGCACTGATTAACATTGGACAGTAAATGAACGTAATTGAATCGAAAATCAGGTAATTAAATCCTAAACAGTGGACACGCATAAGAGAACATAATGCTTACTACAGTTCCAAAAACAAAATCCTGAGCTCTCTTCGGTTCAAGTCTGTTATGTATGTGAATTTGTTAAGCAATACTGGAAGATTGTGATACATATATTGGCGTTTGTAAAATGTACAGAAATGAGGAATTTCCCACACATCCAGATTTATAGTAGGTATATTAGTGCTTCGGCGCTTTAAAAGAGCCAATGAGGTTATGTGGTTAGAAACTGCCAAAACGAAAAAAATTTGCAGTGGCTTAGCTCGGCTACGCAGTGATATATGTAGCGAAAGCTAAGGCTTAGCCTGGTTAGCCTTGGTTATTCTTGATTGCAAGTCCAGGTCAGTCTGGTTGTCTGACCGTTGGTCACGTGGTGCGGTGCTACCACGTTGGGAATGCGAGCACGGTGAGATTGCGAGCATGGCGAGACTGCGAGTTATGGCCAATATAGCTTTCGCTACAAAATGGAATATATTGACCAAGCGGAATTCATGAGTTTGTTTTACGGGAACTATTTTAAAGAACATAAAACCATTCATTTTAGTGGCCATACGTTCCATATTTACATCATGGCGAATCATTCGCTTCTGAATAGTGCGAAGTCTGTTTAAATTTCCTTTTGTGGTTGTACACCAGTCTAAAGTAGAATGAAACAAATGGGAACTGAACAATGCTTGACAGATCAGAAGTTTTGTCTTCCGGGGAAGAATGCTGCGATAGCGTGACAAAGCTCCGGTAATCGAAGGTAGTTTCTTGCACAGACAATTAATGTGAATGTCCCAACTTAAATTCGGCTAAAAACATACACCAAGGATTTTATGGTCGTGAACAATTTCTGTTTCTGGTTAACAAACTTAAATGAGAGGTTAGCTGGGCCTTCCTTATTCTTAGCACAAAAATATTGGCTTTTTTACTGGCAGCATTATTTTAGTTCGATTCATTTTGGACCATCTTGATAGCTTTTGCAGAACCTCTTTGCATTTCAGTACTAAATCATTAATGCTTAAACCAGAAATTAAAAAAGCGCTATCAGCAGCATATATAATAAATAGTATTGTACTGTCTACACTTTTACTATCATTGATAAACACATTAAACGAGAGCGGAGCTAGTACGCCACTCTGCGGGACACCGTAATTAACTGGGAGAATCAAGATGGTCAAAGTTGATGACACCTTGAGGCACCACTTTTCCATCACTCTCATTTCTTGTTAAACCTTTACAGCGCTAGGAAGTGTGCGAGAGTTGAAGTATACCGAGGCTTCCTAACACAAGTGTTCATTTAAAGAAAAACGGCGAAATGGCAGGCATACTTTTCATTATTAGAGATCTCGTAAAGGCTTCCCTATGCGGTTGAAAAACAAACCCCATTGATTTTTTTTGTTTGTGGCTTGGACAGTACACAAGCACGGATCTGTTAAAAATGTGGAATGTTTCACCTATATTTGTCCGGGCTAACGGAGTGTTTGTCGTATTGTGTCGGCAGTTGCTTTCGCATAAGAAACCGGCGAAATTTGCAAACATTATAGATGGCTTAAACTTGTAGAACGTTTGCTATCCGACTGCCGCTGATTTAGTGTCACAGCTGAAACAGGTCCCTGCTCTTTGTTCTACATTACGACAAACAAAAGCAATTAAAAATAGGGCATCAGGCTCTTATTTAATCCAATATTTTCTTGCTTGGAATTTAGAAACTATTGCTTATATTTCTCCGACGATTACTGTATTGACGCTCGTCATGTAATCAGCATAAAAATTCTCAGTTTCCAAGATTTCGTTCCCTTCTGTAAACATCACTTACGAGCTAGGTTTGCCGGAGCTGCATAAACAAAAAACGTTTCCGGTAGGGGTTCTGGCACTTTGGCAATAACCGACAACTTTGTTCCTTTCTGTACTGTTTCTTTAAACCGATGTTTATTGCCGCAAGGCACAAAGGTTATGAAATGAGGGATGAGGAGGATGCCTAAATAAATGAAAACAAGGTTGATAGAAAAAGGTTTTGCGCTGTTATTTCGCGCTTAAAACGAGTTCCACTAATCAAACAACTAGCATACAAAACCTTCCGCTCAACTAAAGCATCGGAGCTGATTGTCTCCATCTCGCTATGTGACAGGTAGCCGCACAACTAATACCGTGATTGATTGACAGGGAAACGTCAGTGCCAGCGAGGCCTGAATTCCAGCCGCTCACAGTTCGAGTCGAAGCATCTGTCTCGGAGGATTGCTGTAAGGCGAAAAATTTCTGAATGCGGAAATTGACGCGGTGAAGCATTCGCATAGCGACACATGTCCAGTGGATGTAGCCTCAGAAAAATGTGACTGGACTTTTGCAAGCACCTTGCAGTTCCAACGTCGTATATTTCATGATTAGAGGCCTGGTAGCCATCAGCCAACCTTAAAAATAAACTAACCGACATCACAAACTGGACTCACTAAGCCTTTCTAACTCTTTTTCTTCCAGAAACGATGCGACGTCAATGAGAAGCTATGTCTCGTTTTTAACGTTTTCCGCAATGAAATTCATGACAAGAAAAAGCCAATTATGTAGCAAAAAAAACTGTTTTTCTTTATGGCGGCTAGCACGAAATGTTGCCGGGCCGATTCAGTGTTATTTTGTTACCATCTGGTCGTGTGCAAAAAATACCGATGGTGAAAACCGTAACAAATAGCGAACCAGAAAATAATCTCGCACTGCTTACATCATATAGCTCTAAGCTTAAAATTTTAGAACAGATGTGAAAGATATAAGCAGCCCCGAGCTGTTTGACTGTAGACTGGCACGTATGTTTTTTTTTTGTATTTTTTCCGGGTCATATTATGATCTGCATTAGGCTAGGAGTGAGGTACTCCGAGAACCTTGCAAAGGTTAGCTCGTGTTGTTTTGCAGCAAAAACATGTATTTGCTGGCTGGTTTTTTTATACAAACCCGTCCTGACAAAAGAGCTTAGGCATGATGTGTCTGGGCAAGATTTCTTGCGCAATTAAATATAGATCATCATATAACTAAGACGACGATACCCAAACCTAGCGCGATAGGCTGGCAATGTAGCGCGCCGCGTGTTGTGTTGGATTGCTACGTCGTGTTATTTGACACTGCACTCTGTACGATATCTTAATGCACTGCTATTTGCTGAGGAACCCATAGACATATTCTGTCTAATCCGATTACACAGCCTCTGGAAAACCCGCTTGATGAATCGACATTGTGCATCTGTTGTTTTTGAAAAAGGACCACTTCATTAGAATGATCGTACACCTTAAAGAAGTTTATACTCTGACTGAGTTCGAACCTTAGTGGCACCCATCCTTTCTGCTGAACTCTTAATTGCCTTTTTTCAAGTGCTTTGTTGCTTCGGTGCGTCGTAATATTATTTATTAGTTATCAGGTCTGTACTGCCTCTAATCTTCTGCTTCGATGATTAGGCCTGTCGTGTTGATTTGCCACTGTTTTCTTAATGATTGTACATGGTTCCCGTAGAGTAAACATAGCAGGAGTGTAGTAAACAGTATGTTGAAAAAAAAAATGGCGCAGTGCTGTAATCAAGTGGCCAGTGAAGTTGATGTGTCTCGCTTGCACTGACGATGACGTTTTGAGGTCAGGAGGGTTTTCGGACCGTCGACGTGGACAATTACAAGAACGTTGAATTTTCACTCTTATGATCCTTATCATGCTTTCGAATGAATAATTTTCTGTTTCATTGCGCGCTGCGCGATCTTCAACTTGATTAATTTCATGCACTAGCACCAGCCTCAGGTATGCGCCTCATAGGTGTGTTCTTGCAGGATAAAACGGTTGCATACTTTCTTCCTCAGGAATACTGGAAAGCCGACATTCGTGACCAGGGAGTACCATCGCATTCTTATTTTCCTATTTCACTCCCGTGGTCCCGGACGACCAGTGTTTTAGAATATCCGCCTCGTATCCGGGAGGTGCGGGGTTCAATCCCCAGTGCCGCCGGGTACCCACCGGTGCTACAATGTGTACAAGCTTTCCTCTGTCTGGTGCTCGGCTTCTTTAGGGTTACATTCTTGGGAAAAGGGTCTTTGCCCCCATCTTGAATGAAAAAATATGGCCACAAATGGGCTTCTACCGCACGAGGAGGATTTAGGGTTGGTTTACTAGGGAATTTATCTCTGATCAGTCAAGGACAACGTTTTTAGATAAGGGCAGTTGGAAATCTGGATGCGGCTCCAACTCTGTTGCCTATTTCATCTCAAAGAGACGCGAGCGCCATCTCTATGGGTTTTGACAGTACCACGTTAGTTTTCAAGGTTTTCTCTTCTCTGCCGCTACGCCCATTGGCTGCGATTGGTCACGTGGACAGTTTGCTGCATAACGTGTCTACGCTGGCTCGCACCACGCATCGTCTGCGCCGGGCGCGGCTGCTCCAAGCCGCGCTCGTCTACGTATTGCTAAGTGTGCGTGCGTTCTACGCCTTCGTTATGAGGCGCCAGGATGCTCGGGGTTGAGCTTTTGGCTGTAGATCTCGGCCGGAACTTAAAGCACTTCTTTCCGGAATTCCACGAGGCAAAATCAGAGAAACACGGCGTGCCACATACCCCCTCGTAGTTTGGGTTCCTCGCGTGTGTAATATGCGGTTGTGCAAAGTAGACTGTAAACTTTCCTCTATTGATTAGATCACTAAAAGTTGTGTGCCTGTAAATAAAACCTGTCAAAGGCATAACAATACACTAAATGTTTTTTCTTTCTTTTTTCTTTCGTCATACGCACTTTTAATTTTTTCTTCAGCCACTTTCTCTGTTTTAATCCATCGAGGTGAAAATATAATCGTCTTGGTTGTTGACGCATTTTCTGTAAGTGATCGATACTGGAACCACGCTAGCTTTACTTCTTGAATGCATGCCTAATACGCCTGTGATATAAGCTGTTTGTCAACGCGTCTTCAACGTGCCCGGCTATGGTTATGGTCATAAATGCTACTAAGCCGTCTTGTTTCATTATTTCAAAATAGACGAAGGCAACACTTACGTAATACGTTTTTGTACGCACGCGAGTAACTCTCTGCTGACGATCGTCAAGCTGGAAGTAGCAGACGACGAGCCCATTCCAAAGCGACCGCAACGCCATCGCATAGGCGGCAACCGCTTGGGTCCGCTCTGCTCCCTGGCGTGCCGCGAATGTTTTCCATTTGCCCTTAAATAAACACGTTGGTCAAGGCAACGGTTTGGTCCAGGAACCTTTTCCAAGCATCTCACCCTAGAAGTGCCAAGCACCAGGCCGGGGGAAATCTTGTACCCATTAAAAAATTACGTGCGTACCCGGCGGCACTAGGGATCGAACCCAGCACCCCTCGAATGAGAGGCGGATGCTCTATCACAAGGCCACGCTTAGGTTCACACTCACATACCAAACGCGAATTTTGCTTTTTAGCTCTTCCCTAAGCCCACTTATATGTCATATTTTCTGCTTTGCCTTTGTAAGTTTTTTCTCTTTCTTTTTAAGAATTGTGCATAGAAAAGTTTGCATTGAATATTCTGTAAGTATATGTGGAAATGAATCACACTGGTGTTGTTTTCGTCTTTTTTCGCACTGTTCTTTTATTACTCACGGTATACTGAGGTGCCAGTTGGTCAGAAACAAAAACGTAGCATATGAACGGGACGAAGAAGGGTGAAGACAGGACGGTTGCTACTCTTACAACTGAATAGAATGTGACGGTAAACCACGCCCCATCCCAGAGCAACAGCACGCATGCGTTTGACTTTAAAAAAAGGGAAAAAAACTGATAATCATAAAACGTGCGGCAGAAGAGCAAAAACAAAAAAGACAAAAAACGATAGATGATAAAAGGTGCTAAGAAAGCTCAAGTGCGTTTTAAAAACTTCAATTACTTCTCCATCAGATACACAGATGGGGTACTAATGCACGTGCCTTCACTACATATTGAAATTTCAGGGGCTTCCAAGATTTCCCTAACCAATAGGTATTTACCGCGCTCTACAATCATAGTACGATTAAGCAGGGGAAAACAACCATTGCACTTCTTGCAATGCTCTGGTAGGTGTTCCCCAGATTGTTGGCGCAGTGAAGAGGCATGTTCGCCCAGCCTCACGTTTATACGCCTGCCCGTCTGCCCAATGTACACAGACCTGCAACGGAGAGGGAACTGATAAACAATATCTGTCGCGCATGAGACGTGCGGTTTTCTATTTTTCGTGCCACAACCTGGTTCTCTTTCCCTCTCTCGATCTGCTAAAGCCCATAGCATTGCCAGCTTGAGGGGCGTAGAAAACACGACGCAAACCCCAAATGCCGCTGCCACTCTTTTCAGGTTGTTGGAGAGCCTGTGTACTTATGGCATAACCTCAAACTTCATTTCCTTTTGTTCAACTGGTGTGATATGTCGTAACAGGAGCTCTTGTTTTTTCTTTTAGCAGTTTCTTTCTGGGAGCCTCTACAACGGCCACAAGAACATCGGCAGGGAAGCCTGCTTCCTTAAGTCTCTGGACCTGAATGTCAAAATTTTTTCCCACTCTGTGAGGGCATGACTTTAGAAGTGCTGACCGAAAACATGTAGCTGCTATGCCTCGCTTTATGAGCTTTTAATGGAAAGAGTCGCAAGACAGAAGCACTTATTTGGAACGAGATTCGTAAGCCCAGCAAATTTGCCGACCAGTATTAATATACAGGTGAATATTTAAAACCTAAATGGAACCAGGAGCCGGTAGTTCAATGGAGGAGTTCAATGAATTCATGATCAATTTGAAACGAGTTAGGATCGCGTGTGCTGCTAAAACCAAGGCATCTCTAGGAGAAAGTTTGAGAACAACAAGAACACTCTGCCCGCTTCCGGTCTCTTGACGTTACACCTAACATTTTCCTTTCCATGGCTCACTGCGCTTTCCTTAACTTAAGCTGAACCCTTTTCGTTAGCCTCCACGTTTCTGCCCCGTAGGTGAATACGGGTAAGATACAGCTGTTGTAAGATTCAGTACCGGTAAGATACAGCTCTTCAGGGATATTGGTAACCTGCTATTCATGATCTGAGAGAACATGCCATATGCGCTCCACCCCATTCTTATCCGTCTAGTTATTTCCCTCTCACGATCCGGATCAGATGTAACTACCTGCCCTAAGTTGACGTATTCCTCTACCACTCCTAGCACCTCGTTGCCAATTGTGAACTGCTTTTGCTTTGCTAGACTGCTGAACATTACTTTGGTTTTCTGCATGTTAATTTTTAGACCCACCATACTGCTCTGTCTGTCTAAATAATTGACCATGATTTTCAGTTCATCTCCTGAGTGACTGATTAAGGCAATATCATCAGCGAATCGCAGATTATTTACGTATTCCCCATTAACTCATCCTCAACTGCACCCAATTCAGGCCTCGGAATATCTCCTTTAAACATGCAATGAACAGCATTGGCGAGATCGTGTGTGCTTGCTGGACGCCCTTATTGGAATTTTATTGCTGACTGTATGGAGGACTATGGCAGCTGTACAGTTTCTATACATATCTTCCAGTATTTGGCATAAGGCTCATGTACACCCTGATTGCACAATGCCTGTATGAATGCTGAGGTATCCACTGAGTCGACTGCTTTCTCATAATCAATGAAGGCTATATGCAGGGGTTGGTTATATTCTGCGCTGTTCTCTATCATCTGATTGATCTATTGTGAAATATCCTTTACGAAAGCCTGCCTGATCATTTGGTTGATTAAAGTCTAAGGTTGCCTTGACCCTATTAGCGATTGCCTTAGTAAATACCTTGTAGGCAACGAACAGTAAGCTGATCGGTCTTTAATTTTTAAAGTCCTTGGCGTCTCCTTTATTATGAATTAAGATTATATTTGCGTTTCCAAGCTTCTGGTACAATAGAGGTTATAAGGCATTGCGTATACAGGGCGGCTAGGTTTTCTAGCAGAATCTCCTCTCCATCATTCAATACATCTGCTGTTACCTGATCCTCACCAGCTGCTTTTCCCCTTTTATTTCTCCTAAGGCTTTCTTTATTTCTTCTTTCGTTATGGGCATGATCACGGATTGCTGTGTGCTACTGTCTGTATCATTAATGTTCTGATTACATTGGCTACTGTATAGATTTATGTAGAATTCTTCGGCTACTTTAACTATCTTATTCATATTGCTAATGACATTGCCCTCCTTGTCTCTTAACGCATACATATAGTTTTTACCTAAGCCTAATTTCCTCTTCACCGCTTTTAGACTACCTCCGTTCTTTAGAGCATGCTCGGTTCTCTCCATATTAAACTTCCTTATATCGGCAACTTTGAGCTTATTTATTAACTTCGATAGCTCTGCTAGTTCTATTCGGTCTGTAGGGTTAGACACCCTCATGCTTTCGTCTCCTGAGATATCTTGCCGGTATCCTGTCGAACCGTCCTACCGCCCACTTCTACTGCGCACTCCGAATTGATAGCTGTCAGATTATCGTTCAATTTATCAACATTAAGATCGTCTTTCTCAGTTAATGCTAAGTATCTGTTCCGCAGTGCTATCCTGAATTCCTCTATTTCCCCGCTTACCGCTAGCTCGTTAATGAACTTCCTCTTCACTGGCTTATTCCGTTCCATCTTCAAGTCTAAGCTAATTCGAGACCTCACCTTTCTGTGGTTGCTACAACGCACCTTTCCGAGTACCTGCACATCCTGAACGATGCAAAAGTGAGCACATAGCATGAGGTCAGTTTTATTTTAGTCTCACCATTAGGGCTCTTCCAGGTCCACTTCCTGTTCTCTCGTTTGCAGAAGAAGGTATTCATGATCCGTAAAGAATTTCTATCGGCGAATTCTACTAATAACCCTTTCCTGCTATTTCTAGAACCTATCCCATAGTCGCCTACTGCGTGGTCGCCAGCCTGCTTCTTGCCGACCTTCGCATTGAAGTCGCCCATCAGTACAGTGTAGTTTGCTTTTACTTTATTCATTGCCGATTCCACGTCTTCATAGAAGCTTTCAACAGTCTGGTCATCATGACTAGATGTAGGCGCGTAGGCCTGCACCACCTTCAGCTTGTACCTCTTATTAAGCCTAATTACGATAGCTGCCAACCTTTCGGTAATACTATAGAGCTCCTCTACGTTGCCAGCTGTATCCTGACTAATGACGAATCCCACAACTAGTTCTCGTCTATCCGCTAATCCACGATAGCACTGTATGTGCCCGTCCTTTAGTACTGTATACGCCTCACCGGTCCTCCTAACCTCACTAAGCCCTATGACATCCCATTTAATGCCCGCTAGTTCCTCGAACAGCACTGCTAAGCTAGTCTCACTGGATAAAGTTCTAGCGTTAAACGTTGCCAGGTTCAGGTTTCAATGGCGGCCTGTCCGGAGCCAGAAATTCTTAGCAGCCTCCGCTGCGTAACAGGACTGACAGCCGCCTCGGTCAGTTGCTTGGCAGCCGATGGAGACTAAGGGCCATGGTTAATTGGTTTGTTCATGGAAGGTTGTGGCCAAGTACTATTCCAGAGTTGCCAAATCTTGTTGTGGTGAGGGAGTGCGTTGCCGGTTCTGGTCACCGAGATCAGTCTGCACCCCAGGCCTGCCTATGCGATTACATCGACACGCGGAGTTTTTTTTTTTTTCAAACCAGGTGGAGAATTGCGTGGCACCGGGATTCGAACTCCGGTCCTCTTGCACACGATGTGGACTCTGTATCTCTACGCCATCGCTGCTGCGATGCTACGCCATCGCTGCTGCTGCTTAAAAATTGCTGCAACGTACTCATTATCCAAAACATTTTTTGGGCATTGATTTATAAGAAATTTCTTCCAAGCTGCTTTCCGTCGCCTTTATGCACGCGTGCACTCAGCCTTCCACCAAATGTTGGCGATTGGACCCTTGGTTCTCTTGAACAAAAATTCGGACTTGTCTTGCATATTCCAGTACTGAACACAGATGTGCAGCCTTGCATTCGGCACTTGTCTCAGCGCATCTGTCTGAACTGATTTTGTGAGCTGATTTTAACGTGCGTTTAAAGCAACTGTAACTTATTAATGTGCGCTGATCTCGCTCGGAAGGGGTTAAATGACACGCAAACTTGAAACTAATCGGTAGATGATCACGGTTTGTTGCACAGTCAACAGGCGCCCAAGACGGAACCGATACCCCTGGGAAGGAAAAAGTTAAATCTAAGGCAGAGCGGCATTGACTCAGAACAAACGTAGCCAATCCGATATTGTTGCAGAACAGGTTGTTGTGAGAAACCCAATCAAATAATCTAGAACCAAAGCTCTCTGTTTTAAATGCCCACGTCACATGATGCGAAATGAGGTCACCAAGTATTAAAACCTAAGAACGGCTACTAGATATGAGTGGGTCAAGCGGCCGAGTGTCATGCACACCTGACGGGAAATATTCATTAGCTACCGTAAAGGACTGTTGACCTGGGAAACTGAGGTATACCGCAAGGATTTTACAGTCATTGTCCGCATGTTGGAAAGAAATGCATGCCCTGTGACAAAACTTTTTTGTAGAGATTAGCACTAACAACCCTCCCCTCATGATGGCCAGTCAAGCCGGAACGGACGGTAATGTTTGAGATGATTGGTTTGGTTTATAGGGGTTTAACGTCCCAAAGCGACTCAGGCTATGGGGGACGCCGTAGTGAAGGGCTCCGGAAATTTCGACCACCCGGGATTCTTTAACGTGATATCGCACAGTACACGGACCTCTAGAATTTCGCCTGCATAAAAATTCGACCGCCGTCGCCGGGATTGAACCCGCGTCTTTCGGGCCGAGCGCCATATCCACTGAGCCACCGCAGTGGCCCTTTTTTGAGATAATAATTAAAATCTGTTGTTAGCCATGTTTCCTGTAGTGCAATTACATCTCGCAGAAGCTGATTGCATAGGCAATTTAAATCTTTTGAAGCTGAAAATATAGGACGGCAATTCTACTGGATTAAACTTAATAACCCGGTCTGGCGTGAGTGCCGCAGCCGTGACTGCCTTTTCTAGAATCCATGTCTTAGGATTTTGACGCGTTATTTCTCTTTGTCTTCGACGGAAGGTAAGATGAACCTGCAATATTGAAAGGAGACCCACTACGTTTTTGCGCACGGATATCTGACTCCATATCCACACAGTCCATAGAGGATGCGTCTAAACGCTGTTCGAAAGAGAGATCTCAGAAGTCTTTTGTTGCTCATATTCCTTTTGCCCCGTGGAGTGGAACTGATGACCACAAAAGGAGGAGCAGCTTTAAAAGCCAAAGAATGCAGTAGTGGAGCGGTGGGCACCTGTAGCAGATTGGTCATCTGGGTAGCTATGACCCGTGAAATGCACGTCGGTACGGTTTCCATACTGCGGTCCGTTGTATTTGCCACAGGTTTCTCAACTGGCGCTGTGATAGCCTGGGACAAACTGGCGTCCATTATGGGTGGGCATTTAGCAGCCACACTAGAGTAGCCAAGGTTCTCTCTTTGACTGCGGCGAAAGCTTCTCTCCGCGTGCACCTGCGTTTGCCCATAAGCTCGAGAACCTGAACTTCTTGTGTTCGTGCAGGACAGTCAGGCGAATCAGCAGGGTGATCACCACTACACAAAAAACATTTCTCTTGCTGTTCGGGCCATTCCTCTCTTCCATGACATTCGCAACATGCACAACAGCGCAAGGCCGATTTGCAGGCTTTGCCGCTGTGGCCAAATCTCCAGCAGTTCTGACAATGAAGCGGCCGAGAGTTAAAGGCATCTACTCGAAATACCAATGGCCACACTTTAGTCTCTGACGGGCAGAATAATCCTGCAAATGTGGCAATTTCCGACTCTGTAGGAAATTTTACTCTGTCGACCATCCTGCTGTATCGATGGACAGCAATCACTCCTTCAGGCGAGAGGCTCTCAAGAGTTTTCATAGGGCTCAATCGAGAGTAGACTCCTCGGACTAAGCCCTTGGAGCACGCTAGATGAATCGGAATGAATGCGCTCACCGGGTGGCTGGCGAAGGACGTACCCTTCAGCAGATCTTCAATACAATCCTTATCCGGTGACCTGCACAAAATACCACCCCTGTCGAACTGCCGGACATCAGTAATGCGCATGAAGTGCTTCGATGTAGATTGAAGAGCTGCCTATACTGCCTCCGGGTTGTTCAGTCGGATAGCGCCTCCATCGGAAGGCACTTAATCGACAGGAATGGTGGAAACGCCACTGCGGAAACAGATATGAATTGGGAGCTGGCATTGAGGAACAGAGGCCGACCAAAGGGATAACCCCTGGCTGGGAGAAGTAGACATTAAGTCTTCGTGCCGCACCCAATCATCCTAGAACAGCAGCAAGAAGGCAGAGACAAGAAGGAGAAATTGAGCAAGCTAGCGCAACACTGCCAGGTACTTAGCCACTACCCCGCAGAGACAGCTGTGGGAGCAGAGAGCGAGCAGCCGTGTAAGCCTTCCGGATCCATGTGGAAGGTTGTTGTTGTTGTTAGCCTACCAAGATATGGCACATAGCCACACTGGGGGATCGGCCAAGAATCGGGTGGCTATTCACCTGTACTCAGGTAACAAAAAAAAAGCACGCGTTAACGCAACACCGGAGGTTTCTTCCTCATGAGCAGAAAAGGATTAACAGTTTGTTTCAAAATCAGTAATAATAATATTAGTAATAATAAAGAAAGGGAATAAAAAAAATATAATTCAAAATATAATAATTGATAGAAAATAAAATTTTGTAACACATAGCATGGCAGTCAGTGAGATTCTAGCAGGAAATTTAGAACAGTGGTACAAACAGATCTGTGGCTGAACCCATATGTGGTGGCACAAAATGATAGCAAAAGCCGGCTGCTTAAACTAAGGCCGAGGGGGCGCAATGGTTCCTCCAGCAACTTTCTTCTCAAAGATGTGTATCGGCGGCAGTAGAGCCAGAAATTCTCTATAGATTCAGGCTCACGGCAAAATGCACAGAAGGAAGAGAGCGCCAAACCAGACCTGTCTAAATAGAAATTTAGAGGAGGGATACGGCAGCGCAGCCACGTCTGAGGTACTTCAAGCTGCCGATGTCAACAAACTTGCCTGTTCCAAGAATATCTGAGGTGCTGGTAATCCGCCGATGTTAAAAGTGTTGTGTCTTGCGTGCTTAAAAACGCACGTCGCCAAAATCTAGATGCTGTAATGTATGCTGTAGCCGGGAGGATGGGCCACACGGGGCTGCTTAGGGAAGCCTCTGCGAGAGTATCAGCAATCTCATTAACTGTGACACTGCTGTGATCGGGAACCCATACTAAATGAACAAGACTCAAGCGCGGAGGAAGCAGGGACAAGAATGTGTTTAAAATGGGACCGTCAAGATGCGCGCGAGTGACGAACAGGAAGATAGAGAATTGGTAATTACTGTCACTGCGGTAACAGAGGGGCAAGCTTGCACAGAGCAATACTACTGCCAAACCTCTGCTTGAAAAATGGGGTTAAATCTGGAAGGCGTAGTGAAAAAGACCAGACTAAATGCGAAGAGAATATTCCCACACCTGCCTTTAAATTGCCTTGCGATGCGTCGGTTACTATTGCAATATTTGTAGGCAGAGTCTTTAGATGATCTTGTAGTAGGCCATTTAGAATACAGGATGGCAAAAGTTTCACACTTTGTTGAAAAATATATATCGTCGAAAACAATGTGGACAGCAGGCCCTCGGCATAGCGCTGGAAGGATGTCATAAATTTTCACATCTAAAGGCTCAAGTAATCTTTGCACGAAAACTACCTATGGGGTATTTGAACCGAGACAACAGGGTACTGAAAAAAAGAGGTCAGTTGGCAACAGAAAATGCTTTGTGAACGATGGAAATGAGATTCGTAGATTCTTAGGTAAGTCTGCACAGTTAAAAATGAAGTCGCTGTAAGAGATAGGGAATGCGGGCTTCGGGGTACAGCACATTGGTGGCCACAAATTTTGGAAGGCCGAGGCACATCTGAAGTGCTCCCATCTCCAAAAGGACGAGAGAACGAAGTATGTATGAAGCCGAGCCTGAAAACAATAGAGATCCGAGTTCTAAAATTGGCCTGACATATATTTAGTAAATCTTTAATAGCGCATCTATTCGCATGCTGTGCCAGGGTGACTACATGATCTACGTAGCATGCCCACAGGTCATTCATGCACTAGCTGCAGCGTGCATGTCGTCGTCAACTGCTCAGCGACAGAACAACGTCCTTTTTGCATCGCGACTGTGTACCGCAACAATATTCATGTGGCAGTGACCTATCAGTTGTGTTTACCATACAAGAGAAATAATTTTTGGGAAAATAAAGCTAAAGAAAACTGTATAGTTGGAATAAAAATGCACGAAAGTTAATATGTTTGTCAGCGCGATATGAGAGATGTATTGACTGTGTGTTTTCCATTTGGAGTGTCTATACCATCTAAATGTAACGAAACCATTCAAAATTCAGTGTCCTAGCCTAGTGATAACTGAGGGCTTTCCAGGTTCGCGTAGCCGAAGCTACGGTATTTTTCGCTCTTTAAAGTAAATTTCCTAGCATGGAATATTAGCCAATATTTAGATACCAGGCTTAGTATTATGGTGGCAATTCAGGAGTTGTAGATCGTCCTGAAAAAAATTATTGGAGACACTTAGGCTTCGCCTTCAAAATACGACGCGATAGCTAATTGGTTAGTGCTCATATATGCAAAATTTGTCTTTCTCTACTTAACATACATAGATCCCTGGCAGTCCTGGCCGCAGTCCTTGGAATCCTGGATGGGACAACCTGCCCACCGGATTGTGAGCAAATTGCCCACCACGGCAGGTGGTAGTTAAATAAATGATCGCGAGAGGTTGCTGGGAAGAGCAACCCGGATAGCACAAGTGCCACGGGTGGCAGCACCTTACAACGCAGAGCATTACCGCATCCTTAACCGCTACACGACTGCGCCAGGAGTGGTATGAGGACTCCCAGTTACCTACGAATGTTAAGTACAGAATACCCAATTCTGCATATATGGGAATTAACCCAATATCTATAAAGTCATATTCTTAAGGCGGAGCTTAAGTGTCCCCTCCAATCTTTCACGTTTGCACGAACGTTTGCACGTAACGACAATGCGTAACGTAAGTGCTCTTTATGACTGCATTAATTCTCGCGTTAACTATTTAAAACGTTAGCAAATTTTCCTTTACTAGTTAATTACCTCGCAGATAAGGAAAATGCTGCAGGCTAGGCCACGCGACTCTCAACAGCTCTATTTTCATGGGTATAGAGCGCTCAGTCTTTCATATAATTTTGGTTACCTTGAGCTCGGACACTTGGTATGCGAATGCCATCACAAGATCAGGATAACTACATTCCTTGCTGGACAAAAGCCTATCCTGTATTCATTCAATTAACCCATTTCTTTGTTACCTGTGGCTACCTTAATCGCTCAGAGTTCCTAATCTCACCTGCCCCTGTCTTTCTGCCGGCCTTTTCTACACTTGCTTCTTCAGCGAAAATTCTCTCTGTTACACACAACAAGCATCGGTTATCTTGCCCTCGCGTTAAATACCCCGCCCATGCCCATTTATTATCTTTATTTAGATAACAGTACCATAAGCTGTCGTTGCTTTCCTGAGCCATTCTTCTGTCATCCCGTCTCCTAGATTTACACTTAAAATATTTCCTTCCATAGCTCACTGCGTTGCCCTCAAATTAATTTGAACACTTTTCGTTATTCTCCTGTATAGGTGTGTACTCCACAAAAATCTTTCACTTGATAGTTTGTGCATCCGTTTTATGTGCTGTTTCTCGTTTTGTGCCTAGGTTCCAAAAAGAGCAACAATGCGAAAGCTTAAAAACAATTCTTTCTGTGCTCTCCCTGCTGAGCGCCTCAGTTGTAGATAATCCTGCTGTTCTTTGAGCCAGGACTTAACACCTCTTGCATAGTGCTCTTTTCAGTATCACATATAAACATGTCCACTAATACTTATAGGCGGTCGCACCTCTTCTGCGTACTTGGGAACGCAGCAGCACATGCCATTTCTCGATTAAAGGAATTGTGCTTCTACGTAATGTTTTCATACTTTCTTTTCAATACTTCACCCGCAATTTTTTTACGCACGCTAAATTTCGTTGGCTTCTTACCAGGTAACAGCGCCTGTTGTGCAGGTAATCCAGCGTTCAATTGTTCTTGTTTCATTTGCGTTCTTCGAGGGAGACGGGTGTGGGGCAAGTATTATTCTCTGGCTGCCAGTAAATGTATTCTACTCTCCTAATTCTTCTCGTGCATTTGTAGCAGTTTGAAGTCATAGGTGCAATGAAGTGCATTAATGATGCTGATTTACAAAAAAATATATAGGTGCTCTTTTAAATCGCTATCCTGTGGTATGTATTGTTTATTCTGCCGCACAATTGATAACCCTGAAACTGCCCTTTGAACTTATCATACTTTAGATAAGCGTAAATCGGGAGTAAGATATTTTTTTTTGTGTGTAGCCGTAAGTGCAAACACGTGGTTCCCCAAGTTAGTCTTTGTTTTCGAGCCGGTCTCATTTTATTCGCCCATATCCACTTAAGGCAAAGGGAATGCATATGTAGTGGATATGGAGATGTGCCTCCTCTTGTTTAATTGCTTTTCATTACACCTTCCTTCCCCTTTCCTCTTTCCCTTCATGTTTCTTCTTGTGAGAAAAAGAGCGCAACTGCAGGCACTAGGAAAGCGCGCTACGGTTCTGTCGGTTCTTAGTGAACGTGCGTGCCCACATTCCACGGTGAAGCGAGGGTTTACCATTTACTTAGGCAGAAAACAGCGCGCAGAAAACGAGGACGACAAGAATGTGACCCGGACTCGCGCTAAGAAACAACAGACCACTTTTATTCGCTTTTAAATATATAGCAGGAAAGCAAGATGGCGAGAAATATACATGAGCGACACTAAAACACACCATAGAATCACACCGTCTTTAATCGATAACAGAATGGCAAATAGAGAACGGTCAATGAATAAAAGCAAGACAAAACATAGCACAAAGCACTCGTAGCCTCCAAAGTACTTGATTTCTTATTTTTAAGCGATACTGAAAGTACGCTGAAGCAAGTGCCTCATTCTTGATGTATCGGGAGCGCTTCAAATGTCTTGTGCGCTCGTCTCTATATATGCGCCTATCGTTTTAGACTTGTTGCACCCGCTTGTCTGGAAACCTCGCGAGTGTTTCTCTTCCTCCACTACCACCCTTTTGCCTCCGACAGCCCTCTCTCTTCCACTTCTTTGAAGAAAGCCGTTGCTGGTTTTCTCCCGGGCGCACACATCTACACATCTTTATTTCTCCTGTGGAGAGGAGAAACCATGACATCGAGCTCTGTCGGCCTGACTGGAAAGACAAATACTGTCAGGGCCGGATTTCCGCAAAGAGTGAAGCAATGCTCGAAATATTTTTTTTGCGCTCTCTTTTCCTTACTTCACGAACACAGTGACATTTGCTCCCGACGCCCTTGTCGCCTAAGGGGCATACTCATTTTGCTTTTTTTTCCTCTTTGACGGGGGCAAGGTCGCCGTGGGTGTCGCCGCCCATAGGAACTTGAACATGAAGACAAATCTGTTTTTATGTTCCAGAAAAAACGTGCATTACGGTTCTTGACTCATGAAATCATGAATTTCACATTACAAATTCGGTATGCGAATTCGATTCTAACTATTGACCTTGTGGACGGGAACGTCAACGGTTGATTTGGCGACTAAGCTAATTGTTCAAAGTTAATACTTGTAGCCGCAGCAAGCATTAATGCCACACACGTCTACACGTAGCCAAAGGCAATAAATTCATGAATAGGCAAGTGTTCATTTTTCATCGTTTAAAGATTACAGTCGCGAATGTCCTTGTGCAATCTGTATTTGGAGTTATCAAGGGTTTCGTGTGGGGCCAGGCACAGACCTTATTCTAGACGTTCAGTATTTTTCGATGCAGCGTTTTCGTAATTCGTAATTTGAAAGTGGTATTTATGATACCTAAACGAGAATATAAAAGAAATTGTGCAAAATTCGATCTTAACTTAAGCAATATGAATATTTCTTCCATTTTATTTCGAATACTGTAATGCCAGCGCCAGCTCTAGCGCACTTTTACTCCCGTTGACATCGCATCCACCGTCTGTTGTTTTCGATGGATACTCAGATATTCAGGACAATCGCATTTTGAAAGGAAAATTGTTAACGCAGTTTTTTCATAACTCATAAAATTGCACTGTGGCATTCAAAATATCTGGAGATCTGTTCTGAGCAGGCTTGCATTTTTTTGCTATTAACATTTCTTAGTCGTAAAAAAACGTTTCCCGTTGGTTTTTTTTTTTTTTTACGGCAGTGGTAACTATTCGATTTAAGCGATAGAAAAACTTGAAAAGAAAGAGTTTGGTTGGTATCGAAAGATGAATTATTACCTTCAAAATTTCCAAAACAGAAACCTACAATATTTTATTTTTGCCTCACAGTTAAAACTGCTGTCCATGAAACCGGGACATGGGTCTCTCTGATGTGCCGTCTCTTGAAAGGAAAACCAGCGTAGGGCGTGATGAGAGGGGGCGGGGGGGGGGGGGGGGGGGGGCGAGCAGTGGTGCTTACGCTGCTACGGCCATGCTTTCTTCACTAGGGCATGGGGACAGATTAGTTCACCATGCAGCGAAATTTGCATAGAAGTATTTGCATAGAAGTCCGTTGCTTTAGATGGATGTTGCTCGTTCTGCATTTCTGTATAAAAAAACGAAAGGGGACCCTGTGCACTCTCAGCCAAAGTGATGCTCAGATGAGCATAAAATAACTTGTACTCTTGAGCATTCCCTGAAGGAGATTCCTTTTGCTCAGTCGAAAGGAAATAACAAATCACTCTCTCAGGAGGACGGGGGAAGGGAACGTTATTTTCTGGGTGCAATGCGAATTTTTATTCAGCAATAATTTATTAAGCACTCCGCAAGCAATTCCTGCGGAGTGCTGAGGGAATGTTCATCCCCACAGTTAGTTTTTATGGATAGCGTCTGGAAATTAGTTTTTGAAACACTTTGTGTTTAACAAGGAAACTACGGAAGGTTCTTTCGCTTAAGCAGGAAGGTTCATTTTCGGGTATTCTGCTCTCGAATAAGTTTTTGTTGAACATGGTCCAATCTGGGCGACCTTGATAAAGAGCAGAAGTGATGGTATGCAGAAGTTTTACTATAGTGCAAATGATGCATAGTACCATTGTAAGGTAACTACCACACAAATTACACTATGACTGGGCATTAGCACATTTAGGACGCCTTGGGCGATGTGGATGGAGGAAGAATGGTGCGCAGCGCTACAGCTGTCCTTACGACTCACTGCAATGGCACCGATCACACTCTAAAAATGAATAGGACTATATGGGCGTGAAAACAGAGTAAGCTCTTATCTATTGAACACCCTTTCAGCGGAAGGGTACGCAGCCCAGGTTCCGGGGTGGGTTTCGATCACTAAATATACAGAATGCTGATTCTTGGCAATAGAGGAATATTCACACCACAAAATATAGTAACGTGATGTAGTTAGTAACGGCAGGAGACTCTTAAACGCGGAACCGTAGGTCCTGAGGTTTGCAAAGAGTAGATTGACGCAATTGTTAAAATCTTCCTAACCGCAAGAACCACACATGCTAAGGAGTGCAGTTTTATTTTGTTAGCCGTAAATACAACCTTTGTCCGTAAAGTTTCGAGAGTGATTTATTCTCGTCTCTAGAAATGGTTCCCCAAAACAAATGTTTGGGCGTATGTGTAGCGCCATCTTTTCGAACTAACCTGAGTTATTTATGCTAGTTGCTGTGGCAGCCGCCAGATGGCACTACATGTAGAAAATACGTTGTCATTAGTCGTCAGCGCATTCTACTGTGAGTGAATGTGGAGAGATCGACGTCCCCCTCGAACATCGTGTAAACATAAAATTCTTCGTGCAGCTTGGAAAGACAGCCACACAAACGTAAGTGCTCCTTTGTGACGCTTACGGCAACGAGACATTGTCACGGGCGCGAGTTTTCGAGTGGCACAAGAGGTTTGTTTCGGGGAAAACGTCGGAGAGACGACACAAAGCAGGTTCGCCATTCAACCGTACGGAATGAAAACAACGCAGCTCGGATCAGGGAAATCGTACAGCAAGACCGCACCATTACAGTCCGCATATCATCAGATGCTCTCAAAATTAGTAAGACCACATGCCAACGAATTTTGCGTAAGAACTTGGGGAAACGAAAGCTGAATGCCAGACTTGTGTCGCACTCTATCACAAAGAACCAGAAGGGCACCCGGGCATTAGTGAGCGCTGATCTGCTCTCCGAGGCAGCGAAGGATGCTGCATTCATCGACAGCCTCATTGCTGAAGGAGAAACATGGTGTTTTATTGAATACGACCTTCAAACAAAGAGGCAGGGCTCCGAAAGGCGGTACACAAGCTCTCCGTCGTCGAGAAAAGTGGGGCGAAAGGAGACCAAAACAAAGACGATGGTGATGGTTTTTTTAGATGCCACAGGTGTCATACACCACGAGTTCGTCTCACAGGGGTAGACGGTGAATCAGGAGTTTTATATCCACGTGCTTCAACACATGCGCGATGCACTGTGACGTCGTCGCCTTGACTTATGGGCATCTGTACAATGGAGCCTTCTGCACGATAACGCAAGACCACACACTGCTCTCAGCATGATAAAATTTCTCGCCAAGCACAGCATTACTGTACTTTCCTATCCGCCTTACTCGCCTGACCTCTCAAAAAGCGATTTTTTCTTTTTTCTTGAATGGCCTCCATGCTACCCATCCAGCGACCGTTTAGGGCTCTCTTCATACTATAAAACAGGAATTATATTAATAACTCATTTTGGGAGAAAGGAAATGGCGCAGCATCTGTCTCATATATCGTTGGACGCCTGAACCGCGCCGTAAGGGAAGGGATAAACGAGGGAGTGAAAGAAGAAAGGAAGAAAGAGGTGCCGTCTGCGCAGCCGACCATGGCGCCGACGCAGCCTAACGCGGCGGCTGCGTTATGGAGGAAAAACGCTAAGGCACCCGTGTGCTGTGCGATGTCAGTGCACGTTAAAGATCCCTAGGTGGTCGAAATTATTCCGGAGCCCTCCACAACGCCACCTCTTTCTTCTTTTCTTCTTTCACTCCCTCCTTTATCCCTTCCCTTACGGCGCGGTTCATGTGTCAAACGATATACGAGACATGCTGCGCCATTTCTTTTTCCCCAAAACCAAATTTTATTATTATTCCTGATTTCTAGTATGAAGAGAGCCCTAAACGGTCGCTGGATAGGTAGCATGGAGGCCATTCAAGGCGCCACGACAAAGGAGCTGACAGCCCTGCCAAAAGAAGTGTTTTCCAACTGTTTGCAAGACCCTCAAAGAGCGCTGGAAGCTGTCTATAGTGTGCAAAGGAGGCTATTTCGAAGGGGTACTGCACAAATGATTTCAATGTTAAACGCATTTTTTAATGGACTCAGTCTCGGAACTTTACGGACAAAAGCTGTATGTTCAGTGATAGAAACCTACCGCATGGCTTCGTCAGCATACCCTGCCTCTTAAAGTGTGTGCACTGGTGACAGCTTACTTACTTTTTACTCTCCCTGTGATGAGAGCCCAAGGGAACAGGTGTTAAAGGATATGAGAGAGGTGGCAGGACCGGTGCGGGAAGAAGACCAGCAAAGGAAACGAGGAGATATCGCGCTTGAAGAAGGCGAGTGCGTGGGGTGCTGAAAAAGGTAGATGAAAAGCATGGGTAGTGCCACTTAAGGTATCAGGCACCATTATTCAGAGAGGTTGGACCGCACAGGACCGAATAGCAGCACGCCACGACCAGGGCGACGCGGCAACATAGATCCGCAGCACAAGCGCTACGTAGATTATCCATATGCAGGCATTTTAACAGCAGGAGTTGGGGCATCCGAGGTGCCAGGCGCCAGGTCAGTGGACACATCTGCACACAATGTCCTCCCACCTTGCACAACATTATTCCCAGCGTGGTTAAAAAACCATCACTATGACTATTCCTGAATGTACCTACTATCACAAGTACCGACCGCCACCAACAAATACAGCAGCACCGCGCGCAACCATCGTCCAAACGGTCCGAGTTCCACATTTAGGAAGTTCGGCATTCCTTAAAAACGGGAGACCTGAGGTGCATGGCAAACGAAGGGAGGTGCACACAGCCAACCAAGTCACACAACCATGTCAGTGTGATGATTTTCAACGATACAACTAATCAGGTGCTTACAATACAAGGTCATGAGATACCCCCAGTGGCTGAATACAAATAACTAGGGGTATGGCTAAATGGAGGTCAGATGTACACAAAAAAGTTCGAACAGTCTCTTATAGCCAAAGGGCGAAGAGATGCTGGGATAATGAAACATAGGACATTGTGGGGGTACATCAGGCCTGTATTACTGAGGGGTATTTGGAAAGAAATAATGGTGCCGGAGCTTACTTTTGGGAATGCCGTTCTGTGCTTAAGGGCGGAAGTTGAGTCGAGATTAGTAGTAAATAAGACAGCTGTTGGAAAATTGGCACTAGGTGCCCACAGGAAAACCACAAACGAGGAAGTACAAGGGGATATAGGCTGGACATCGGTCGAAGCACGGGAGGCTCAAAGTAAAATACCATAGAAAAAACGCCTAAGGAAATTGAACCATAACAGGTGGGCAGATAAGGTATTTAAATGCCTATTCAGGAAGAGCGTTGACTCACAATGGCGGAAAAGAACAAGAAAGCTAGCCAGTAGGCCAGACACGAGGACGGAGAAAGAAAGAGCATTAAACTACTGGTTGAAAACGCGGAAGGTAAAGATTTTATAAATTCAGTAGAAAAGAATCATAGTGTAGAAACTATATTGATATAGGAAAAAGCAAATCAGGAAGGAAGCGTTCTATGATAACTCAAAAGGTAGTGCCCTACTCATTGAAGCTAGTTCAGGGTGACTTAAAACGCGCAGCTACAAAAAGGAATTTAACGAAAGAGATGGCGCATGTACTGTGTGCGGTAAATCGGTAGAAACAATAGAACACCTCATACTCAAGTTTGATGGTGTCCATCCCGATGTTAATGCAGGCAAAATCACTCTTCCTGAGTCCCTAGGGTTTAGAGATAGCAATGGTCATGTAAATAAATCTGTGGTGGAAATTAGCAGAAAGCGACTGGAGGATTGGTAGCTCAACACCAGAGAGGTGACATAACGTTGGAAGCGTGGGAAGACGTATTTCAAGGAAATGGCGAATGTTTGTGTATACAACACAGTTAAAGAAAAATAAAGAAAAAAAGCTGATTATGGTGGCAACTGTCATCAACCTGTTTCAAAAGAGACGCTCCTACCTTCCATCCAACCACCCAAGAAGCGGTTGCTGGCATGGAATGTGGCCTCCGAGATTTGGCACTGCTGTGCGACCGTTTCTATGGCTGGCCCGCTTCTTCGGCCTCCACCAGGTGAGCTGAGAGCAAAGGTCAGGCGCATCGGTCTGCGGGAGTGTCCTCTCTTATCCGCTTATCTCGTTTACTGTACATAACTCTATGACTAAAGTTCCCAGAACGCGCAGCATCTTGCGCTAATGCTCCGCTGCGTAACCTAGTCCTTCGATAATGGCGCCTCATTTCGCTCGCCAAAGGTAGCTCGTCTGGAAGTGCCTCCTGCGGTGCGGAAAGCAGCCCTAACGATGAGTCGACTAGCTGGCGCGCTTCCCGGCGCGTGCCATCACTCTGACAAGGCGTCAGCAGCCTGCAGTTCGTTTTAAATTATGTCGGCACATCTCTTCTGTGCACTTCTGTAGCGTTGCTTCGCGTATGAAGCTGAAGGATTGAAACACCGTACCGGGGACATTTTCAGATGACTCCCTCTTTTACTATAGATCGACTAGGCGATACAAAAATACATCGTCGCCAGCGATACATTTTTGTCGGCCGCTCCCGCGTCCTGGGCACTTCTATACCTGAGAGCACATAGTCTAATAATAACTTAAATCCCACTGCAGTTATGTCATGTCTTGCAGTTATTTAATGCTTGTAGACATGCGTACTGTTATATAAAAAAAAACAGGACAACAAAATATGTGGTCCCTGCACATCTAAGTATGAACGGCATGCATGAAAACCTGGCATACATGAAAACTGCATGATGGGCGTTTCAACGGGACTATGTGCTTAATAATAAGTAACATAATCTAATGCGGTAAAGAGGAAGTTGCAAGGCGAGACTTACCACTTTAATTCTGTGGAGGAACGGAAGTTTGGGCAAGCTGGTACTGTTTCATAATTTTGCAACCGCCCAACAGAACGAGGACAAGAGCGAGAAGTGACAAAAAGACGGCTCTTTTGTCACGTCTCACTGCTGTCCTCGTTGTGTTGCGCTGTTGCAAATTATGAAACTTTAATACTGACCATAGTGCAGAGATCTTCGCATTCAAACGGGAGATGGGGCTGAAATATATTCTTCAGAAATTTACATAACAGCGATGGACAGCATGACTCCGATAAATGCAGCTTTGCAATAGCGCTGGCCTCGGTGCATTACCGGTTCCAATGAAAGACAATACCTTCTGTTCTCATTCGACTATCTCTCTCAAGCAGAGTTCCGCCAATGTCTCTCCATCCCCGTAGGTGTGCAGTCCACAAAAGCAGGAAGTGCGATAATCCTAACAGAGCCGCCCTCACGAGCAGTGCTCAAGTGCAGGCCCTAGACGCCTCGTTAGTTTGCAGGCAGATTGATTGGGCTGTGACAGCTTCACGAAGGCATTATTGCGCCCCTTCTGGCCAACAGCCTGCTCCTTCCGCCACCCATCTGTCCCCATCTTCAGTTTTCGTAGAAGAACAGTCTCATTAGGCACCGGAAAACAGGCTTTGTTCCGAAGGCTTCCTAGTAGCGACCAGGACTTTTACCTGCTCGCCTGCCAACCGCCCAGCTTTTAAAGTTTTCGTCTCTTCGTTGTATCTCCTACAAGGCTATAAAAGAGCTTAAAACAAGGTATGGGTATCCTTCGTACCATTTCTTTGATATTTGCACCTGGATTTCTCAGTTCTTGCCCCTTCATATACACGACTTCGCAATTAGTAGTGCTTCGTTTTGGATGGCAGGAACTACGTCTTAATCCCTGTCCCGGCCCTTCACTCATATTTACAACAATGCCAGCAGGCGAAAATTCCGCATATATCACCCGGCGATCCCTCAGCTACATTATGTGCTCTACGTAATTTTGCCGGATTTGCATGGGTTCAAAACGGGAATTCAGCTCTGGCAAGACAGTGCGCCTGATGAGGCCGCAGTAAATGGGTAGGCGTCTTTGGCGAGCAGTGGATGGTGTTGGAAGGGTGGTGGAACGGATAGGAACTTAAAGGCGTGGGGCCTGTGTTTGGGGTTTTCAAAGATTGCTGTACAGTCCCTCAAAGGCATTTGTAACTGTTTCCTCCAGCTGTTAAACACTCTAGCCACTACAGGAAGAGCCAGTCCACGGCTCTATCAACCTGTCAAGTTTGCGAGGCTATCGTGACAGCGGAAGGCCGCGCCTGCAAATACCACGTCTGCAGCACGTGACAAAAAATATCGTGTGGTAAGAAGGTTACCACAATCCCGAACGGTAGGTTTCCTCGTCTGGCACGAATGAAATGCACGCGTCCAATTTCGAGTACTCTTTTTTTGGTATACTATTACTTATAACTGCTCTCCGTGCATTGAAAATGGTTTCTTGGAGGTGTGTTTTTCCAGACTAACTTCTTTACCGGTAGTTATCTCCTTAAGAAGATTCAGCACCAACGTTTCGCAGGCTCATACGTCGCTATCGGTTCAGCACGCAGAAATGTGTGCGGTCATGGGCAAGTTATCAGGAATTCATATACCCACTTCCCATCTGACTCTAACCTCAACTACAAGCTATCATGTATTCTTATTTGCTTTGTCGTATATAAAGAGAGCTACAAAACTCTGGAAAAGAAGGCGTTACATATTCGGAAGGACCAGTTTGTTTCAGTAAAACTGCATGACAAAGAGGGCGTATCACTCACCCGCCTTGGCAGTCCAACCAAGCCTTTGACCTTGATGTGTTGCTGGAAATTGTTTCGACGAACGAAGACTTGATTAAGTGGCGCTAGGAGATGTAAATATTTCGACAGTGTGGAGGTGTGTACAGCTTTTTTTTCTTGACAAGAAAGCACACCAAGTGACGTTTGCGCCACTTTTATCAGGAAAAGGGTTTCGCACATTCTGACAAACAGGCAAATAATCCCTGCCCGAAAATAAGGTATATAATCCGACATTACTCTCAGAAATCTGCGGCATCGTTGGAGCTGCGGGATTATTGGCAGATCCTTCCCTTCGTCATATGTGTGTCACTTAAAAAAGAGCCGTCGGTGATTTTATTCTCATCAGGAGTTGATGGATGACATGTGGCACGGGAGATGACGGCTGGATGTGCGTTGCGATGGCGAATCGTTTAGGCGAGCTTATCTTAAGCGCTCGCTAATGTGCCGCCTCACGCTGCACAAGCTGTTAGTGCTTTTTATAAGTTGGTGGAGTTGTGTTCCTTCACTAAATCTACATAAACTTTTCTTGACAACGAAACTGGGTCCTTATTATTGCCTCCACGGGAGTCGGTGCAGATTGTTTACCGTGCTAGCAGTAAAGTCCTCTTTCGGTGGAAAAGCTGTAGTCAGTGTTCGTTTTCGTGCGTGATGCTTCCACCCTAGCACTCTCGGGGCACAGAAGGTGCTTCCTCAGAAATACCCCTCGTTGGTGCACCTTCAAGAAAGGCAAAAATACATATCCCACGAAATAGCCTGCATGCACCACCTACCCGCGCCTAAATTTAAAAATGCACCATACAAGTATGATCGAAAGAGAAAAAAAACTCCCGAGTGCCAACAGTCACACGCAGCGAGATCGGTTCCCAAGGGTGGCGTTCCAGGTTGAATCTTTTCGTTGCGAGTCTGTATCAAAGCTGAACGAAGGTAGTGGGAGCCCCTCAATATATAGTCGGTTGTGGGAAAGATATTTTCGGGCAAAATCCACTGCGTAATTTGTGTTGACTGGCGGACTGGCTGATGGCACTGAATATGAAGATTATTATGGAAGCGTTGAGATGTGTGAAAACGAATCCTGGATGAAATATGGCCTTCATGATTTGTTAAAAAATTCGCTCCGGCATTCCATACCAGACCATACTCAAAATGTACTCTGGCAAATAACTTTTTCTAACTTGATACAGGTTGACTCTCCTGTAGTGAGAGCTGCTCCTTCACGTATTTAGAGCCTTTTACCACGCATAAAAAAAGAAGCTATCCTGAAGGACCATGTTAATCGCAAGTATCACTTTTTTTAAAATAAAAATCGTTTTCAATACCATTATTTGTGTACTGCACTGTTGATTTTTTAAAGAATTGCTAAGGTCCCACTGCTGGTAATGACATGTTCAAGGATGACGGAATTGTGAAAACAACATAAATAAATGAATAATTTTGATGTTTGCAGTGACCGAGGCCCAATTTTTATGATAGTGTCTCTCGCACACCCACCAACCTACTCTAAAACATTCCCTAAAATGTTTTATAAGCACACTGCTGCACAGCAGTGACCAATATCTGTCCTCCACAGAAACATTTAAGGAATCTTTTGTAAAGCAACGCGAACAACGACGGACAAGAACAAGAAGGACACGCGACGAGCGCTGACTCTCAACTCAAGAGTTGAGAGACAGCGCTCGACCCGTGTCCTTCTTGTTCGTGTCCGTCTTTGTTCGCGCTGTTTTACAAAACAGGCATATTTACCAACTCGCTCAACTCAATTTATGGAATCATGGTTTTCCCTGCAGAAAGCAGACACTACTTTTACATAGAGACATTTAGGCCGCTCTTTTTTGCTGTGGGATTGTCGTTGGATTGAAAGAAACTGACAATGTTGACCTACGCTGGTTATGCTTATAGAACTGGTCTGATCCCACTGACACGAAGAAACCTAACAATCCCTCTCTTCAACTTAATTATCTATTAGTCCCGATACCTAGATGGTATGTCCTTTCCCTGATTAGAAAAGGCACAAATTTTGATGTCAAAATGTCATTTTTCTGCAATTATTCTCGCTCAGAAATTTTGTCAGTGCAAATAATGCTCTACTTAGTGCTACGTTAACGTGGTTATACTTCACCCGATTATTTTCGCGCAGATCTTTTTTTTTGGCCACAGGAGGGCAGTTTTCTTATTTCGACCTTTTAAGACGGATCTGGAAAGGGGTGATGGTTCCTAGCCTGACTTTCGGTAATGCGGTCCTGTGCATGAGACCAGATGTTCAAGCAAGGTTATAAATTAAACAACGTGGCGTAGGGAGGCTAGCTTTGGGAGCACATAGCAATACACCAAATCAGGGGGCACAAGGCGATATGGGATGGACGTCCTTCGAGAGCAGAGAAGCTAGCAGTAAGATAACATTTGAGGAGCGATTGAGAAAAATATGGGAGAGCAGTGGGCTAGGAAAGTCTTCATATACCTGAACATAAGGAATGTTGATACCAAATGGAGAAAGGGAACTAGAAAACTTACAAGCAAATATCTGGAGAGCAGTAGGGGGAAGGGGGGGGGGGGGCAAATCAGCAATTATCGTTTAAGAAAAAGGCTAAAGAAACAGAGAGGGCTCTGTGGAAAACAGGAATGCTGACGAAATCAGCACTGGGAACATACAGGATTTTTAAGCAGGAAATTGCCAAAGAAAATATCTATGATAACTGTAGGGGAAGCTCTTTGTTGTTTGAGGCCAGGACAGAAGTTTTGCGGACTAAGACATATAGAGTCAGGTACCACGAGATAGACACGTTGTGCGTTGCGTGCGGAGAGGAGGAGGAAACGGCTGAACACTTGATACTTTTCTGTAAAGGGCTTCACCCTACAGTGGAAAGCAGCGGGGCTGATTTATCTAAGGGATGGGGGTATAAGGACAGTGAAGGGAAAGTAGATTTCAAGCGCGTAGAATTAACCAAGCGTAGGTTATCTGATTGGTGGCTAAAATCAAGAGAAGAGTAAAATTTCATGTCATGGCTAGGTGGCTTGAGCCACCGCCCGATATAAAGGGTTCAGCCGTATCCATTCATCCAACCATCCTTTTTTGCGGCCTCTCGTCTCCTTGTATTGCAATGGTATTCCGTCTCTTCTAAATTCCGTAAAGCACATAAATTTTTGCGCGCAATAAACGAACCAATATGAATTATTGTGAACGATTCAAAAAAATTAAACATTTCTATCTTCTTGACGAATGACTGCCGTCCGCGGCGTAGTCGACATGACGGTGCTACTAATATCTACGCAATTTTTGTTTACTGGAGCGCCAAGTTGTGGCGCTCTTCCATTCTTCATATACAGAATGTCTGAAGTATTTCTGATATCCTAGTGGCTAGCAGAAAACGAAGATATGTTGTTGTATAAACATGTTACCCGCTTCGCTTTCCACACTTTTAGAAAGGGTTGGCCGCGCGTGGCCATCAAGGTATTAAGGATGGAGGAATATTGCTTTCATAAGGGACCTAACAACGTTCACGGACACAAAAGAAGTAACTGTTTCGATCGGCAGCTGGAAGAGCAATTAATGTGGCAGTTGGATTATAACATCGAATTTTAAGGCACGCGCTCAAGAAAAAGCTTTGATCATTTCTTTTCCTGTCATTGAAACTCTGCAGTTAATAAAAACTCTGTGCAAAAAATACTGAGAACTCATGCTTTGGCTTCGTGAACGAGAATGTAAGTTTCCACTCAGAGGCTTTCTGCAAAGAAACTAATGCTATATATTTTAATTTCTTTTAGGATTAAGCGATTGGTGAGAAAAACAAGTTCAATATTTTTTTATTTCGTGGCAATAGCGCAAACAGGACAAGGGACCAAGACGAGTAGACACCTACTCGTCTTGGTCCCTTGTCCTGTTTGCGCTATTGCCACGAAATATGAACCAACAAGCCCGAATTTCCACGTTGCGTTTTTTTTTAGTGCTTCTAATAAATTGTGTGGACTACGGACTTAACAAAAAGAGAACCTGTTTAAATAGTACAAAACATACAAACTACGACAGTAAACGTCTGCCGTTTTTTCTTTACAAGGACTAACTTCTGTAGGTCCCTGCTCCGGCAAGAAAGCTGCAAGTCACGACGGTAAATGAAAACTTATTTAAATTCAAGTGTGTTTTTGGTATTGAGAGAGGAAAGACTAGAAAGACTAAGCAGCACTTTTAAAGATAGAATCAGAAAATGCAAAAACCAGTTTGGTGGTCACTGGTTATATGACGATTTTTTCTATTCTCAAGCAATTGCTCTTACAACCAGGAACCAAACATAATAGGCGGATGTAATGCTGTGCAGAAGGTAACCTATCAATACGGTCTCGTTGTCTTAATTACTTACCTTCGCGAGAAAGAGCATTTTTGTTTCAGTGCATGCAAACATTGTTATTCTTCTTTGTCATTGCTTCGCCTAATTAAAGTTTTACCCCGCGTACTTGGTTACTGTTAGCCAGTAATGATGGAAAAGAAATAACCATCTAGCATATTCACACTAGCGTAATAAGAAAAAAATAGTTTACGGTTCATCAGCTTCATGACAGGCAACCTCAAGCAGAACTCCCACTCACACCCACTACAAAGTATAGTACGCACCGAGTGTTTGATCCTTCTATTCGTATTTCAATCTGCTAGCAGAGGAGAACAACCTTGTGGATGTCCCTAGAAGCCAATTTCAAAATTATGAGTGTAAGAAATGGCGCCGAAACGACATCTGCAGTTCGTTCTTTTTTTGTCATTGCTGCATGCTGCATGCGTATTGGAGGACAGCTCATGCACCAAGATGCACCAAGATTCACCAAGATGCAAAACCAACTAGCCAATTCAGCTGCTTTACTGACAGCTCATTGGTGTCTTAGGTAATTCGAACTGCCGGTGAACACAAAACATGCAGAAATGTCTGTTCTTCATCCGGCATTTGGACGGTGGAGATAGTCCCATTCTGAGTTTCTTTATTGCGAGTTTTCTCTGAAAACTGACTGTTCTCTATTGAGTCCAAGTGTACTAAAATTTTTCGCCTTCACCTCTAATAGTTGAAGTGGTGCCACTGTCTCTGTGACAATTTCTTCCTGGAAAATGTGCTATATCCCGAATCAGGAAAATAATCGTCGGCGTATGCAGTTTTAATGCTCATGCGAAGCGCAAATTTCAAGGCATTCTTATGACCAGCACAGCGTTAATCTCGTACTCAGTTCCAACTTAGGCGACTAAGCACCAAGTCAAGCGGAAGCGAGTCTTGAAAGGAAGAGCATCACATTATTTTCTAATCTTTTTTATCGCCCTGAGACAGTGGAATAACTGGCAGCATGTTTCAGATATTTCTCTGCTTCGATACGAAGCGATACTCCCCACTTGTTCCTGGGACACCTCTAAACCGGCGCCATCCAAGAGTCAAGTGCGTATCTTGGGGCCATAAACTTTGGGGAGTTAGAAGAGAAGCGAGAGCTTGCAAGGGTATTAGTGCGTCGTAAACCTTGGACGCAGGGCGGCAGTAAAGTTAACCTAGGCGAGTCGGGGCTTAACGCGCGCGTTTGCTGTTCAATCGCTAAGCGCAGCAACTCTCACTAAATCTGCGCGGTTTCATTTATCCGCCGGCTACTTCCCTGCCCAATTGCGTTGTGCTTACCTGCACATCGCACTAAACCTTACAGAGCTGGTAATATTACCCGCATTAGTAGAAAAGTTTTAGTCAGGAAGGAGGTAGCAATAAAGAATAAACTATTGTTGCCTTCCATTTGTCTACCTTTTCTCTGCGTGCCATGAAAATCGGCGTACGTAAGTAGGATGTCGGTTTACAAGCCCAATTTAGCCGATAATCCTATAAAGCGATCTTGACAATTCTACAGATTATAAAATCCCACAAAGCAAAAAAAGATGGAATCGAATTTTTTTTTGGCAATAACAATGTAACGTCGTCTCTTAATACAATACAATGTTTATTCAACATCTCAGGGGTGTTTACGGCGCTCGGGCAAAAAGCCAGAAGTAGGCTTGACTAAGGCGCATACCCCAAACTTTACAAGCAATGTGCACCTACATGCTGCAGCGATTAAAATAAAGATTGAAAATTGGGTGCGATAGGAGAACACACACAAGTCAAACATGTGCATGCATGAAAATAAAGCGCACTGTAACAAAATTATTAGTCTAACAATGTGAAGCCTATTTAGTTATTTATATATTTATTTATTTTACAGGTACTGCCAGCCTTATTATCAGGCCTTGGGCAGGAGTGGACAACACAAATCAATAAATTCAAAAACATCAAAATCAGCTGACAAGATACAGGACGCTGAATAATAAATCAGAACAAAAACAAACTCACAAGGTACTATTTACAACATGAATTTTATTTTTTTGGGGGGCAGGAACATGTCACTCAGGATTTATGCGCAAGGGCACAGAGGAATGACGAAACCGTAGGGCAGTCAACCTTGTCGGCGGATAGCGCATTCCAATCGCAAATAGTGCGCGGAAAAAAGGAATTTTTAAAAGCGTTATTCGTGCACGAAAAATCTAGGACTTTTTTGGTGTGATATGAGAGCGTAGAGCGGCGATTAGCTGGCAGAATGTATAAACATTTGTCTATTCTGAATTGGTTATGATAGAGTAAATAAAAAAATTTCATCCCACAACTACCTTAATCTACACATTTGACCCACACATACTAGTTGTCCCAGATAAATGTAACCAAGCTTTAAAAAAAAAAACGCCGCGTGAGACGAACTTAGGGCTGTTTATAGTCGCGTGACCTAGTGTGCAGTATATTTTCGTTCTTCAAAGTTAACTAATTTGTTAAGCCCAATTAGCTGACTTTTTGGTTAGTACCCTGGGGAACAGAGTGTCAATGGAAATATTTTAGATCACGTTGAAAGCCAGTTGACTGCAACGTTGCATCAAGATACCGTTAACGTAAATTCGTTTTTTTTTTCTGGCCTTAAACTCTAGCTCGCACAATAAAAAAAGCGTTCATGTGACAATGGTGCCATTTAAATGTCCCTTCACGCGTCTTAGAGAACAAAATTCATTTTTACTCAAGTGCCCTCACCGATCAGCCTTTGCGTGCACATTGGGGCAGCGATGTGACCCAGGAGCTGGTGACGTGGTAGCTTTTTTTTGAGGAAAATAAATAAAGTTGCGTAAATGGTACCTTGATAGAAACAGCGCTGCTAGTGGTTTTTTGCGACGATCCACAACTTTTACATTTGCACTTTGTTCCTCAAATCCATAATTAAACATTTAGCTAATTAGACTGAACTAATGATTAACTTTCAAGAAACAACAAATATACTACAGACTAGGCCACGCGAACCTTAACAACCCTCAGTTGGTTTCACTGGGTTAGGACTCTTAATCTTTTTTTAAAAGCTTGGTTACATTTAGCGGGGACACCTGGTATGTTTACCCAAGTATGCATTATCCAAAGATATTAGGCATGAATAAAACAGCAAAAAAAAGTGAGTGCGCAGTTTTAAAATTTAAAACGTGGTGATATTTCAGTCCTATGCATATTTATTGCGCAGTCTCTTCAATGAACTAGATTCAAAATCTGTACTGGCTTTGCTCACCGCAGCGGCTCATTGGCTATGGCATTTGGCTTCTGAGACCACAGTTGCCGGTTAGCTTTCGAGTGTGCGTGCTTATTTTTACGGAAGGCGAAAGAGGGGAAAGTGGCCTGCACTCGTCTGATGATCCCGCGAATCTCACCTACACGTGATGTATGAAATGCTTAATCTAAATACAGTTCAGAGCGTTTACATCCCGTTTATTTATTTATCCCCAAAGGCACGCAGCATTGCCGCGGGGAGTGATGTGCAAGACACATATCATAATTCCGCACAAAATTTGCAAACAGAAGTGCATATACAAAACCATTATCAACAAATAAGCCCTAGAATTAAGATATTACGGGACGCTAACCGATTAATGAATACAACGCCTCGGAAGAGTAAATTACAATATTTTATCGAAGAAAAAAGTGAAGTGTTACCAGTTTTTCCACGTGCATGGAAACAGTGAACTGGAAAACGCGTTAGTGCTACATGAAAGACCGCCAATCTAAGTAGGGTGACCATTCTCTACAATATATGGGAAGGCGTAAGGATGACTTCACTGTGCAGCTTGTCATGATGATTAGCCTTATGGAAGAGGCACAGCCTTGCAATACTTTGACAGGACGCAAGTGATGTTGTTCCCAAGTCGAATTGCAAGCTTTGTTCGCGGATTCTACGAGGATAACCCGAGAACACGATCCCAACCGCTGTGTTCTGCTGCAACTCTAACTAGGTAACGAAAATGCTAATTGCCGGGCCCGATATTATGGAAGAGTAATGTTGTTGAGAACTAACAATAGATTTAGAAAAGGCGACCTTTGCTAGTAGGAGTTGAGTGCACGTTGCGTTTTATGTTCCCTAGCATGCGATTAGCCTGGTGTTTTTTTTATTGGTTTTTGGGGAAAGGAAATGCCACAGTCTTTGTCTTATATATCGTTGGACACCTGAACCGCGCCGAGAGGGAAGGAATAAAGGAGGGACTGAAAGAACAAAGGAAGAAAGAGGTGGCCGTAGTGAAGGGCTCCGGAATAATTTCGACGACATGGGGATCTTTAACGTGCACTGACATCGCACAGCACACGGGCGCCTTCGTGTTTTGCCTCCACAAAAACGCAGGCGCCGCGGTTGGGTTCGAACCCGGGCCTCGTTAACGATGTGCTCAATTGGGGTTTTCTACCCATAGGTTGAGAAGTGATGTGAACACCAAGGTGTTTGTAAGATTGCACCGACTCGAGAGCAATACACAGATATTATGTTAAGCTGTTAGCTATGCAAGAAATACTCATGGGTATACGTTTTTGAACACTTAATTTCATTTGCCACGTTTGGCACCATGATACGTTCGTGTTAATGCCGGAGTACACATGTGTCCGCTGTTATCTTCAGGCACAAAACACGCTTTCCCGCAAAGAGATGCTTGCTTTATGGGGGCTTAACATTGAGGTTGAGGTTTATTGAGGTCATACATAGTTCTTGCCCTTGAGGCAGGGCAAAAGGAGGGAACACATCCTCCTGACTAGGCCCTGGCCTCGAAGGGCACCGACGGTGCAGCAACAGTTGCGCGCCTGCAGTCGCTCTCCACAACAACAGTTATACAAGAACAAGCATCATTATCCAGAATATTGTAGTGTGTCAAAATGTACATATGAAAAAGATAATGTAATAGTGCTGTGCAAAAAGCAAAAGGAAAGAAAAAAAAGTTGGTTAGTAAATTTAAAGGCAATCAGTGAAAAAAAATGCTCTGTTCAGGGTAGGAGTAAGAAGTGAAAAGGAAAACGAAAGCAGATCACAAGACCGCGCATTACAAAAATCATGCAGACAGTAATATGAAACTCCAGCATTCACGCTTAAATTTGCGAGCTGTTTTGCTATTCTTTGCAATTTAAATCAATTTAGGGTGTCACATCGCAAAGTGTCTCAGGCTATGAGAGACGCCGTAAAGAAGGGCTGTGCAAATTTCGACTACCTGGTATTCTTAAACGATCACTGACATCGCGCAGCACACAGAGCTCTAGAATTTCACCCCAATAGATATTCGACCACCGCGGCCGAGAACAAACTCGTGCCTTTCGGGTCAGCAGCCGAGCCCCGAAACCACTGAGCTACCTCGACGGCTCAACACAAAGATGCAGTAGAGAAGGAATTCAGTTAGGTAAATATAATGTAAGCTACAAGAACCAGTGACTGAGCACGGGCTTTTTTTAAACGCGGAAGTACTGGGTGACGTGCGGAGTAAACGTTTTGCGCAGTGCCAAATTGATAAAAGTGCGTTTGAAATCATACTTTTCATCTTAGACCGATAGCGTCAAGTGCTACGGTAGGCAGTTTTAGTAGCAAAAGCTGTTGATACTTTGGCGATCGTGTTGGCCAAAATCTAAGAATATACAGTCTGCACTCAATGATGGAAAATTGCGTATATTTTGCAGGCGAATAAAAAGTTATGCTTCGCCTTTTCTTGAATACACCAAGGCATGTTGACCAAGATGGAAAAACTTATTCGATTTTCAAAAGGTTATGTTGTGGGAGAAAATGCTATGCTCTAAATTCTTCCAAGGAAGGTTGGCGACGGATATCGCCCTGCAGTTATGTGGTGAAAACCTACTTCCAGATTTATGAACTGCTACCACTTTCCGTATATTTCAGTGGTCCAGGAAGTCATCGTAACCTTAAAAGATTTGGAATATTTGAGTTAAATTTATTGATGTGTTTAATCGAGTTACATTCAGAAACATTGTTGTTGACGCCGCCAACGTAAAGTTGTTTATCAGTTACTTAGCAATTCAATCAGGGCCACTCATCACAGGGCACATCGGCAAATAGTAAGGGCTACGAAAGGACGGCAAGTCAGCAGAATTGCCGCCAATCCTTGCACTGTTTGCTTGTTCATCCTTCAAAGCTGCCGGCGCACGGCTTTACCACACTGCTTGTGATGCATGACGCGACCAGAATCATCTCGATGGATCGCATCCAGGCGGAGCCGATACTACATTTTTCCAGACTGTTGTGGTAACTTTGCACGCTGTACCTCGAAAGCTCTTTATGAGCTTTAAATTGAGCACAGCAGAGGGCGGCGGGCGTTTTGTTCGACGACTGCTGAGCACGCTTGTTGCTACGCCGCCGTCAAGTTCTTTTTGGGCGCAAGTCAGCCTAATAAAGAGTTTCCTTTGGAAGCCCTTTTTGCTGCCTTTTTGCACGCCAGACTGCCGTGACCACTACGTGAGATTATAATCCCGGGAAAAAATAAATTTAAAAATCGCTCGAGATGGTGACGCAGTAGCATTCCGAAATAGCTCATCGTGATTGTCTACTAAAGGGATAATCAGTTGGCAGAATCGAGTTCTGTTGACTCCTGTAGGAAACGAGCCACTCCCGTCTGTCGTGTCGCCCTTAAATATTTTTGCGCTACATTCTCAAGAAACTTAATGAACAAGCCCTAACCTAGCTCTTGCTGAATGTAAAGTATCGCCCTATTATGGTAGACGCAACCCACTGTTGCCATAAAAAGGGCAGAACTCAGCGTGAGAGAGGAATTTGTATTTTAAAAAGCCAAAGAAAGGCAGGTCTCAGTGGTCGGTAGCGCCACGCTGTGTTGTGTCGTTGTTACCAACATGGTATGCACCGCTGGTCAATACACTACCTTTCTTGACTATCTGTTTCTCCCTCTTTCTTGCTCTTGACTATGTGTCAGAGGCGTAAATACAGTACTTTTTCTTGGTATATACTTCAAGCAGGATACATCACTGTTTATCAATAAATTGCTGCTAGTTGTATTGCTTAACCATCAAAGATCATATTTAAAATTGTTTTTGAAAAGATGGACTGCTACGCTAGCTGCAGCACTGCAAGCGGCACTGCCTCTGGAGAAAACTTGGCGTTGGGCCGCAGTCGCAGTTACTTCAGTACTTTTTAGCTCCCGCTAATGACTCTCTACAAGTGCGAACTGTTTTGTTCCTTGCTTTCTCAAAATATCTCTGAACGTTCTAAAGAAAAATGTCATTATTCTGCCAGTGACGATCCTGCCACCCAGAGGGTTTGCTGGCCGCTATAATAGATGTCATCACAAATATTTTTGTAGATTTTTTTTTAAAACCACTTCTCTGCCCACTCACTGCAATTTAAAAATCAAATGCTTCTCCGCTAATGGCACGTTTATTCGTGACATTCCATATCTCTTAGGAGACGCGGCATTCACTGCATGCGTAGAGTAGCACGTAGTCACAGCGCTGACAGTTTTTCGAATTTACAAAGTTAGGGTTCGCCAACAGCCACTACCACTAGAGAAAGATTCTACCTTACGAAAAAAAGAACGTTTTCAAACCGCTCTCCTCTTTTTCTCAGCGCTACAGATAGGTGTTCGTTCGTATGAGCAAAGAGCTTTGCATTGCCGGAAAAAAAGTGCGCCGAGAAAAGGCAGCAGCCTGTCCCTTTAATAGACTTCAGGATTACTTTCTAGAACTTTACGGTATTTTTTAGCTGCGTTGTATATATCGTGTTCGTAAGAAAATTGCATTTGCCTGTTCTGAGAGCGGTATTATAAGTATTTTTTTGCTTATTTCTATCAATACTATTGTGCGGACTATGTGATGTTCTCGCATATTAGTAAAAACATTTTTTTGACAATTTGACAAGTGCCTGAAGTACACAATGTATGAGGGAGCCAGTTGGTTGCAAAAGAAATACGCTTACAGGTATGAATTTGCCAGTAAGCACAGCAACTTTCCTTTTAAATAGCTTGCAATTTAATCCATTCGAGTTATTTTCACATCTATCGATAACTAAAATGAAAAATTGCTTCATTTCGTCTGTAGTGTTGTTAAAGAATGCACAGTGACCATCGCGAAGTTATTTAGTACTCTGAATGCTTTCTGTAAAAGGACGGCAAATAATAATTTCAAAACAAGATATTGGCCTAATATTGGAAGGTTAGCTATTCATCGAAAAGTTTGGGCATGTCAGCATAAGTCCAAAGTGTTAGGGGTTTTTTCCACCGTCCTGGTCAACTGCGTTACAGTTTCTGGAAAGTTAAATGTGAGCCGAGTTCGGGAAATGATTCGCACACGAGAAAGGATTGAATACCAGGATGCCCAGGAATCTAGGAGTTAATTCCGGGAAGAGTAAATCACCCAGTTGTATGATTGCAGATGTTGCGCGGAGTATTATAAGTATTTATTTCGCCATGCAACTCCGACGAAAATGTAGGTGAGGCGTTATAATGACGATAAAAGGCTGCTAGCGTAATTCGCGACCAGTTTCTTTTAGATATAATGATATAATCTATACTTAAGACGTTATGTTCACAGAAAATAAAACCATGATTTCAATGCGCCAGATGGGAAGCGAAGGCGGTTGGCTGAAGCGTAAACGAGGCACTCACTCCCTCTGGTGCAGCCTGCAATAGCAGCACCATGGAGAAGCAGTAGCCGTAAGCCATTTCAGTAGAGCCACGATTAGCGCTATCAAATTTTCATACATTACTGCGACCAAGTTGACTGAATAAACGACTCGTCCCCCTTTTAGATCGCCTTATTAGAGTGGCCTCCAGCTTTGTGTGTGCCTAAGTATGTGTATTGATATCTTCATTTTTGCTGTTGCGCTCATTTGGCATTATTTCCTAGTTTGTAAATAGTTCTCGCAGGATGGTCAAAGCACTTTATACACACCGTGCAAAAGCAAGCTCCGCTCGCACTGGAGTAGCGCACTAGCCCCGCGCTTCGATTTCGCCGAGACGAAAATCGAGCCCGACATATTCTATTACGTTTTCCTTCAAATGCATCATCGGTGTGTTCAACCTTTTATATCAAATGTTGTGACTATAAAGGCATTCAAAGTTGTTAAGGAAGCGGTGGCTTGAGCTTTTGCGGTGCCCTATCATTGAAATTCTTCATTTTAATTAAGCATTTGAGCAAAACATTGCTACCGTCGCATTAATTCAGATCTCACTTGGGCGCATTTTCCATTACGGTTCAGCCGATGAGGAGCTTGTTGCTCTGTATTGCCAGTTAATCTATGGCTCATGGCTCCTGAGACAAGATTTCGCAAATACGGTCCGCTGACACAGAGAAATACACGAGAGGCTTCCGACTAATGGCTGACGCTGTAAAACGCCTTTGTAGTTAGTCCTGGCGCACCGCTTGAAACCCTCAGGGAGATAAAACTACACTGCAGCCCTCCACTATTAACATGGCTAGTATATTTTAGGCACGTATGACTCATAAACTATCTTAACGCCTCTTTTATAAAAAACTACTAGATTTAACATATCTGCTTCTTATTCTGCTAATGTCTTATCTGCCGTGCCTATTTCTTTACCTCTTTGAAATATTTATGCATTGAGATCACGCGCCGCCCTGCTGCCAAAGTCCGAAAGAAAAATTCTGGGGACAGTTAATCTCCGCCTTGCGGTTGTTGTTCCGTCTGGGGCCAGGGGTACCCTTGGCATATCCCTTGGCAAGGACGGACAGAGTCCTTTTTTTTTAATCAGAAAGTATTATATATCCCATTAGAACAAAAACTGGCGTCCGCCGTTCATTGCACCAAACTAGGAGGATATCAGAACATCTTTTGACCCGGTACAGAATTCATTTCGGTGACACCGTTTTGTGGTCAACGCATTTGCGCATTACCACCAAGCATTGCTAGGACATGTGGATCAAGATTTTCACCCGACAGCGTCCAATCCTTGGCAGTGCTTGCTTCATCATTATACGTCGACATGTGCAGACTACTGTGCACCGCGACTTGAGGCGACGACACACTTCAATAAAGCTACAAATGGACCTGGCGCTGACTGCGCACGGCAGTATCGGAAGAATGTGGAATGCTAATTACTTCGTCAGCTTGTGCAGTTCTACACATAAAGTTTCCTCATTCTCACACGTAAGTCTTAAGTGTCTTAAAGGCGTCTGTGCCGATTTAAAAAAAAATTGAATAGTTTATTTTCTCATTTTTTAAAATATTTTTGTTAAATGCCCCACAAGAGACACAAGGCCTCCCTTTAACCAAGCCGAACAAACGTTCCTCTATGGCCTAGGGTTACCTCAGCCGGCTCACCGCTCAAGGAGCAGTAGTTGAATGTATCGTTCGACCGTTTTTCAGAGTACTATGAAATGTTCGTGGCATATCCTGACGACCCTCTAGACCAATTATGAATTTAGCAGGAACGTTGTGGCTTGTACAGTGTTATCGTTGTTGTGAGATTGAATTACTCGTATGGGGCCACATGGTTGTGATAGTAGGACATTCTCGACCGGTTCCGATTTTCAGGGTACGCCATTGTCAAAAACTACGGAGGGTTCACCGCTGAACGGACCCAAAACGCTATTGCGTTGAAATTGTGGACAGTGTCAACAGTGCGCCTACCACATCGTGACACAACAGAAAGACCAGGATTAAATCGGCAGCTGGGTCTTACAGATCGTTTTGCTGGAACGTTGAAAGCTTTGTGGGGTTTTTGCAAACTAGGGCTATCCATGCAGTTTGCTAAACATTCATAATGCACCATTTATTCAAAAGCGAACGAGAAGTGACGCGCGCTAGGATATGAGTGGGCTGGGCCTTCACCTCTAATTGTTAAAATTGAAAAAGAAAATATAGCCTAAATTTTTTTAACTAAAAGGAACTAATTGTTTTCCGCTTTCGAGTGCCGTACTGACTAATAAATATAAAGCAGGAGAAACCAGTGTGAGCGAGTAAGCAATCCACAAAAACTGGTGTGGTGTGGCTCCAAATAGGAAGACTCGAGAAGATTGCCAATTGCAGAGATTCTTGCCGCATGCTGGATGCGAAACCTTTATATTGCGTCCAAGTATATCGAACGGTCCATAAAAGAGCAATTATGTCACATCTTTTATAGCTTTGTCAACGTAGCTAATGACATCGTTGGATGTTTTGTCATGGAAAAAGAAAACACATTTAATGAAAACATGATCAATTTCGATTTCATTAAGGCATGCGTTTTAAGAGAATCCTTTATACTCAAAGCAGCTATTTACCGCGTTTTGTCCATTCTAATGGATTAGAAAAAATTTGCTTTTTGACGCCTTATGCATGTTTTTCAAGACATTTTTTTTCAATAAAAATCTTCAATTTCCACACATCTGGTCGCATGACCAGATGTAACGTACTCATAGAGTGACAGTCTTGTATTGCTAATAATCTTGTTAAATCCTGAAAGCAAAATTTTTAACACATTTTAAATAACTTTCAAGTGAGTGTTACTCATCATTATTTTCCCACATGTCCGCTCGAAAGTAATATACTTGCGTAATATGAGGAGCAGGTCTTTGTCGCCTGTGATAGAAAGTTTGAAATAGAAGTATGGACTGAAGAAGTTTGCCTCGCACGATGCCGCCAATTACGCCGCCAGCGACGCCAGCCTCAGCTCTTCGAACTCCACCTCGGTGCCGGCTGCCTGGATGTCACTGACTGGACCCATGCAACGCTTCATCAGCACCGAACCGTGTGCACGAACGCCGAACGGTAGTAGACTGGGTGTTGTCGGGTAGTGTGTATTCGTTGTCTTTGTGTTTTGTGTTAGGTTTGTTAGTTTTCTGTGCTAGTGTTTGCGTCAGGAAGGGTGTATTAAATGTGTGGCTGTGTGGGTACACCTGTCGCCTTGTCCATTCTCTTGGCCGGAGTGTTTTCCGGGGTTCCGTGACAAAGATAATTCTGGAGCCTGCCAGGAGTCTTTTGCTTGTTTCTTTTTGTTTTGCCTCGGATTTTTTCGATATCTCGAGGGCAGAAAGTATGGACTTGGCAAAAACGTTAGAACTGGTTCTCAAGCTAGGGTTAACCAAGGAAGAGGCGATGAGTCTCTATGAAAGGAGGCAAAGAGGTAGAGAGAGGAAGGGGTGCACGCACGCGCAGAAGCTTGTGAAGCAGAAGATCAAGAGGATAAAAGAGCTCGCGAGGCAGAAGAACAGGTGAAAAGAAGGATATAACGGGAGAGGGAGTTTCTGTTGTGGAAACAGGAGCATGTCACGAGAAGAAATGAGATCACGGATAATAGTCAGCATTCTTTAGCGGGTGCAGTGTCTCCCTGACCAGCCAGAGTTTGACCAACAAAGTTCAAAGCTCCTTTTGAGGACAAAAGAGATAATTTGGACGCATATCTCCAAAGATTCGAGCGGATAGCTTTGGGGCAAGGCTGGGAGCGCAGGGAATGGGCCACGGCATTGAGCATGTGTTTAATCGCGGAGGCGCTGAATGTGTTTGGGAGGATGCCTGCTGCTGATTCTATGGACTACGAGAAAGTCAAGAAGACACTTCTCCAAAGATTCAGGCTTACGGTAGAGGGTTTTCGCGAAAGATTTCGCACCGCGAAACCTCAGGATTCTGAAACCGCTAAGTAGTTTTCCTGCAGGCTTTTCGACAGGTGGCTTGATATGTCAATAGATAATAATAAATGGGTTTTGGGGAAAGGAAATGGCGCAATATCTGTCACATATAAATTAGGACACCTGAACCGCGCCGTAAGGAGGGAATAAAGGAGGGAGTGAAAGAAGAAAGCAAGAAAGACGTGTCGCACTGGAGCGCTTCGGAATAATTTCGACCACCTGGGGTTTTTTAATGTGCACTGACATATGTCAAACATCGAAAAGAGTTCTGAAGGGGTGCGTGACAAGCTGGTGACAGAGCAGGTTTTAGCATATTTCCGTCCAAAGCTAGCGTTATTCCTGAAAGAAAGAACGTTGCGTTCATCGGAAGAGTTTGCCGACACTACAGACCAATTCCTCGAAGCTTCAGGGCTGAATAATATGAGTAAGGCAAAGGAAGAAACTCAAAAAGTCCAAGAGACAGATGCGAAAAAACCAAGATCCTATGGCGGTGCATCAAAGGCACCAGCAAGGTGCTTCCTCTGTGGCAAGGTGGGACACCGTGAAGTTGACTGCCGGACCAGAAGCGTTTCCCAACAGACACAGGTTCTGTGTCACAGATGTAAGAGGAGAGGACATATTGTGGATGAGTGCTGATATAGAACGCAGGACGAAGCTGCATGCGTTGTCGACTCTTGGGTAGAACTTGTCACACCCCCTGAAGTTCCACAGCTAAAAGGAGAAGAAGCGCCGCTGGAAAATGAGGCGGTGAGTGGAATACCCAAGTCGAAAGCAGCAATGCCTGTTATGGTTGGGCAAATAGGGGATCGTCCTATGTTGGTGCTTAGAGACAGCGGAGCCAACACAGTTTTGGTTCATAGAAGCCTGGTCACGAACGAGGATCTTACAGGGGATGCGTCGGCCATCACTCTTGCGGATAGCAGAGTCAGGTACCTTCCTGAAGCCAGGATTCCATTACCCACACCATATTATACAGGGCAGGTAGTGGCAAAATGCGTAGAACAACCTATCTACGACCTCATCTTGGAAAACATTACGGGTGCAAGAAGTGTCGAGGACCGCGATCCCGAGTGGAGGATGCTCGACGTTGAGGAACACCCAAAGCAGGAAAGGCCCACATCTCAAGCGGGTGATGGGGCAGTCCGCTTCTCGTCAGAATTGGAAACAATAGCTCAAGTGACAGCCCGAGAAACGCAGCGTCCGCTCTCTGTTCCCGTTACGATGTGTCTGAGCGTAACACCGGGCGAAATTGCAACTAGCTAAAGAGAAGTCCCGAGCTTGAAAGCTTGCTTCTAAAGAGTCGGGGGAAAAGTGAAAAGGAAGAGGAGTCGCACGTCATTCCAATATCAATTGGTAAAGCGTCTTCTGCACAGGGAATGCATATTTAGCTCATGAAGGCGGATCCAACAGTTGCTGTTACTGAATGATATGACAGAGACAGTGTTACGCTTAGGACATGACGCCGTTATGGCCGGACACCAGGGAGTTTATAAAACGGTGTCGAGATTCACTGAGGAGTTCTTCTGGTCAAGTGCCCAGAGTGGCGTTAAATACTTTGTTCTCTCATGTGACGTGTGCCAGCGCACAGTTCCGAAGGGAAGAGTTGGTCCCGTACAGCTCGGCAAGACGATAGCCATCTTCCTACCATTTCAAAGAGCGGCGATTGACATTGTGGGGCCAATCTCTCCAGTAACCGCCAGATACAATAGATATGTTCTGATACTGGTTGACGTGGGCACTCGTTATCCCGACGCTATTCCAAAGAAGACTATTGACAGTATCCAAGTGGCCGAGGGTCCTGTGGAGCTGTTCTCGTGTTATGGGTTCCCGAGGGAAATTTTGAGTGACCCAGGCTCGAACTTCACGTCGTAACTAATGAAGCATGTTAACTGCCTTTTTTCAGCAAGGCAGTTACTAACAACGTCATACCATCCCATGTGTAATGGGCTTGTAGAGCCATTCAACGACATCCTCAAAATATGATGAGGAAAATGTGCGGGGAGAGACCTACGGATTGGGATAGATACATCCCGGCTCTCTTGTTCGCTCACCGCGAAGTACCGCAAAGGAGTCTTAGTTTCTCTCCCTTAGAGATGTTGTATGGGAGAGCCGTTATAGGTCCACTTACAATACTAAAGGAGCTCCTATCGGGCTAATAAAGAGATTGCGTCAGATCTCAAGACAACATACACACATGTTCTTGAGTTGCGGGACAAGTTGGAGGAAATGTGCAGTCTTGCACATAAGAGCCTGGAAAGGGCGCACGAATGTACAAAGGCTACTATGACAGGAGAGCCACTCACAGAAATCGGAATCCGGGCGACGGGTTTCTCATCCCCTTAACCACGGATCATAATAAGTTACTGATGCAATGGAAGGACCCTTACCTTGTGACGCAGAAGAAAACGACATGGATCATGAATTATTTATATATAACACCAAGGTTTTTCATGTAAATATGTTGAAAAATACATAGAAAGAGTTCTCGTACGGTACACCCCCCAGGTAGCATGCTCGGTACTGGCAGAGGAGGCAGATGATGTTGCCGAGGTGCCCACGTGCCATGGGAAGGAAGGTGTAGGATGGGATAAGTTACTAATAAACAGCAATGTGAATGAAAAAAAAAAGATCGCAAATAATGGCTCTACTCTAAATTAAGGGGTATGTTTTTTCGGTTGTTCCGGGCAAAACGGAGGTCATATGTTGCAAAATGAATCTCCCTAAAGATAGACTAATCAGTGTGAAACAATATCAACTACCTCTTGTAGTTCAAGAATCAATTGAAAATGAGGTGCGGGAGATGTAGAAGCTAGGTGTGATTGAGTGGTCTGGTCAGCATACAATGGGCCTCTTGTGGTTGCCAAAATACTCAATGGTACTAACCGTTTGGGTATAAATTTTCGTCGGCTACATGACATCATAGTACCCGATGCTGATCCTATGCCAAGAGCGGACGTGGGGTTCGCTAAGGTGGCGCACAAAAGGTTTTTTCCTAAATTTGATTTAGCTAAAGGGGGTTGGAAAATTTCAATGGAAGATTTGTCGAAAGAGCCCACTGCCTTTTCTTGCTCGGCTGCTTTCTTTGAGTTTAAATTCATGCCTTTTGTTTAGAAGACAGCATCCGCAATATTCACGATGGATGGATGGAAAACTTTATTAAGCAAGCGAGTTTGGACCGTGCAAGGTCTCATATTCACGAAATTGATTAGGAAGGTTTTGGATGGGCTCTAAAATATAGAAAACTATATTGATGGCATCCTTGCGGCCACAGATACGTGGGAAAAGCATGTAATTACACTGGAAAAAATATTTGACAGAATTCAACAAGACATGTTCACCATAAACCCGACAAAATGTGAGGTGTGGTTTGAAGCCAATTATGTTCTCCGACAAAAGCAGGCGATGGACCGCATCGACCAAGAAAGAAGTACAGTAGTTTCTGGGTTTAACGCGATACTACAGGGTCTTTATTCTTGATTATGCCCACATAGCCGATCCGCTTGTCGAACTCACTAAGAAGCGTACAAGCAATAAGCTGAATTGGACTACTGAACATGAGGACGAATTCGTGATGTTAAAATGGCATACGACAAACCGCCCGTTCTGCTTGCTCCGAATTTGGATAAAGAATGTGTTCTTCGCACTGATGCATGAAACAGAGCATTAGGAGCCGTACTTTTTCAAGAAGAGAATCGCTGCCTACATCCGGTATTTTCTCCAGTAAGAGATTATCAGCTAGTGAACTCAAATACTCTACTGTTGAAACAGAATGCTTGGCAGTGGTATCGGCAGTAAAGAAACTTCACATTTATATTTATTAAAGACATTTCAGAATTCAAATGGATCTTCAGCCGCTTCAATACTTAAACAAGGACAAATTGAACATTATTAAATTCATAAGATGGATTTCGGCCTTGCAAGAATACTCATTTCAGGTGGAATATATCAAAGGCAGAGATAACGTGGGAGCCGATTTCATGAGTAGAGCCAACTAAACAGCTTTAGCTATCACCGGGACGTATGCTATTGTTGCTGTTCTTGTTGTTGTGTGCTTATAAAACAGCGTGTTGTGGAGATTAATATGTTTTTTTAAGGACAGCGTATGGACAACGGACACCGTACGGTGGGCGTTGTGGGCTCTGGGTGGTGCCCACAACGCCAACATTTCCAGTATCACCTCTACGGGCACTTGGATCGGGAGTTTGTACGCCCCCGCCAACGTCGCCGACAGCGACGCCAGCCTGAGTCCACCTCGACGCGGGCTACCTGGATGCCACTGACCGGACTTGTGCAACGCTTCATCAGCACCGAACCTTGAGCACTGCCGCCGAACGCTAGTAGACTGGGTGTTGTCGGGCATTGTGTATTGGTAGTCTTTCTGTTTTTTGTTAGGTTTGTTAGTTTTGTGTGCTTGTGTTTGTGTCACGTAAAAGTGTATTAAATGTGCGTCTGTGTGGGTACACCTAACGCCTAGTCCATTCGGTCGTTCAATCTTTCATTTGCCCCATTCTTCTGCCTCACGAGTTCTTTTATCCTCCCGCTCTTCTGCCTTGCGAGCTCTTTCATCCCCCCGCTCTTTTGCCTCAAGAGTGTCTGCGTGTGTTTGCGCCCTTTCCTTTCTCTGCCTCTTTGCCTCCTAGTCATAGAGACTCATCGCCTCTTCCTTGCTTAGCCTTATATTGAGAGTTAGTTCTAACGCTTTTGCCAAATGCATATTTTCTGCATTCGAGAGTTTGGAAATATCAGCGACAAAACAAAAAGAAACAAGGAATCTTGGCAAGCCCAATCAGTACGTCTCTCCCGGTACATTTCCGTGATCATATTTTTGAGGGTGCCGTTGAACCGCTCTACAAGCCCATTATACATGAGATGGTATGGGGCTGTAAGTAACTGCCTTACTGACAAAAAGTGGTTAACGTCCTTCATTGGTTCCGACGTGAAGTTCGAGCCCCTGTCACTCAAAATTTACCTCGGGAATCCTTAACGCGAGAACTTCACCACAAAACCCTTCGCCTCTTGGATACTGTCAATAGTCTTCAATGGAATGGCGTTAGGATAACAAGCAGCCACGTTAACCAGGGTAAGCACACATATGTTGCCTCTGGCGGACACTGGAGAGATTGGCCCCACATTGTCAATACCCACTCTTAGAAATGGAAGGTCCACGGCTGGCATCTTGCCCTGAGGTACGGGACCTGCTCTTCCCTTTTTAGCTGCGCACTGGCAAACGTCACATGAGCGAACAAAGCGTTTGACGTCACTCTGGACCACTGGCCAAAAAACTCCTCGGTTAATCTCGACACCGTTTTATAAACTCTCCGGTGTCTGGCTATAATAGCGCCATGTCCCTCGCATATCTTTCGGTAACACCAGCTGTTGGTCCCGCCTTTCCGAGCTAAATATGCATGTCCTGTGCAGAAGACCATTTCCCAAGTGATATGTCAATGACGTGCAACTCATCTTTCTTTTCACCTTTTTCCCAACAGTTAAGAACCGCGCTTTCAAGCTTGGGTCTTCTCTTTGCCTAATTTCAGTGTCGCCCGGTCTTACGCTCAGACACATTGCAACGGGAGTAGAGACGTGACGCTGTGTTGCTTGGGCTGTCACTTGAGCTCTTGTCTCCACTGCCGGCGAGAAATTGATGGCCCCGTCACCCGCCTGAGCTGTCGTGAGCCTTTCCTCCTTTGGATGTTCCTCAACGTCGAGCATCCTCCAGTCGGGATTGGGCTCCTCGACACTTCTTGCACCCGTTATGTTTCCCAACGTCAGATCGAAGTTTGGTTGTTCTACGCATTTCGCCGCTACCTATTTAGTATAATATGGAGTGGACATTAAAATCCTGGATTCAAGTAGGTACCTGAGTGTGCTGTATACAATATTGACGGCCAACGCTTCCCGTGAAGATCCACGTCCTTCACTAGGATTCTGCGAACCAAAACTGTGTTGGCTCCGCTGTCTCTAAGCACCAACATAGGACAATCTCCTATCTGCGCAAACACCAACGCCATTGCTGCTTTCGATTTGGGTGTTTCACTCACCACCTCATTTTCCAGCCGCGTTTGTTCTCCGTTTAGCTGTGGACCTTCGGCTGGTGTGACAAATCCTACCCGAGAGGCGACAATGCATGCAGCTCAGTCCTGCGTTCTCTATCGGTACTCATGCGCAGCATGTTCTCTCCTCTTACAACTTTGTCACAGAACCTGTGTCTCTTGCGCAACGCTAGAAGTCCGACAGTCAACTGCACGGTGTCCCATCTTGCCACAAACGAAACACCTCACTGGTGCCTTAGATGCACCGCAATGGGCTCTTGGTTTCTTCGCATATGTCTCTAGGACGTTTTGAGTTTCGTCCTTTACCTTACTCGTATTTCTCATCCCTGGAGCTTCGAGGGGTTGGCCTGCAGTGTCGGCAAACTCTTCCAATGAACACAACTTCCTTTCTTTCAGGGATAACGCTATCTTTGGCCTGCAATATGTTAAAAACTGTTCTGTCATCAGCTTGTTACGCACCCCTTCAAAACTCTTTTCTCTGTTTGACACATCAAGCCACCTGTCGAAATAGTTAGTAAGCGTGCCGGAAAACTGCTTTGCTGTTTCAGAATCCTCAGGTTTCGCGGTGACATCTGCCGTAAGCCTGAATCTTTTTAGGAGTGCCTTCTAGACTTTCTCGTACTCCATGGAATCAGCAGAAGGCATTCTGCCAGACACATTCAGCACCTCCCCAAGTAAACACATGCTCAATGCCTTGGCCAATTCATTGTGCTTTCAGCCCTGCCTGAAAGCTATCCGCCAGATTCGTTGCATATATGCCTCCAAATCATCTTTTGTCATCAAAAGGAGCCATCGACTTTCTTAGACAAACTCTGGCTGATCTGGGATATTCTGTACCTGCTAAGGAACGCCGACCATTGTTCGTGATCTCATATCCTCCCGTGGCATGTGCCTGTTTCCACAAAAGAAACTCATTCTCCCGTTCTATCCTTCTTTTCATGTGTCCTTCTGCCTCGCAAGCTCTTTAACCCTCTCGGTCTTCTGCTTCAGGAGCTTCTGCGCGTTGTTGTGCCCTTTCCTCTCCCTTCCTCTTTGGATCCTCGTCATAGAGACTCATCGCTTCCTCCTTGCTTAACCGTAGCTCGAGAGCCAGTTCAAACGTTTTTGCCGAGTCCATACTTTCTGCCGTCGAGAGATCGGAAACATCCGAGACAAAAACGAAAAAGAAACAAGGAAATGAATCCTAACAGGATAGACGTTTAACTTTGTCACGGATCCCCGGAGAACACTCGGGCCAAGAGAATGGACTAGGCGACAGGTGTACCCACACAGACGCACATTTAATACTCCCTACCTGACACACAAACACTAGCACACAAAACTAACGAAACTAACACAGAACACATAGACTACCAATACACACTACCCGGGAAAACGCAGTCTTCTAGCATTCGGGGTTCGTGCTCATGGTTCGGTGCTGATGAAGCGTTGCATGGGTCCAGTCAGTGGCATCCAGGTAGCCGGCGTCGAGGTAGACTTCGAAGTGTTCAGGGTGGCGTCCCTGGTGGCGCTGTTGGCGTCGTACGAGCTCCCGGTGCAAGTGTCCGTGATGGTGATGCTGGTGATGTTGGCGTTGTGGTCATCACCCCGATGGGTGGCAACAGCGCTAGTGGACCCCTGGCCGTAGCAGGCGGTTTCGTGAGCCGTTGACTCTCCGTTGTGGGCTCAGGAATGGCAGGAAGGCCACAGTGCGATGCCGTGGAACTCTAGATCACTGGAGCAGTAGCCTGGGTTGCTCTCTGCAATCCGAGGTATTCTTGACCCACCGGAACCTCCGCTTCTCTTTTCTTCCGCCTCGTGCCATGCTATCTCTCACACGTTTATAACGTTGGCGTCGCTACAGGTCATCCTTGTCGTCGTAGTGTTTTGTCTGCTCTTCTCCACCAATCATCTCTTCCCACCTCACCGAATACTTCATCTTGTTTATTCTTGGGTTAATACACATCATGCTTATCGTCATCCTCGTCGTCTTCTCCCATCTTCATTAGTTCATACGTCTATTTTAAACTTTCTATCACATGTGACAGTGTTAAATGAGAGAAACAGGCGTTATAGCAGACCAGTGCATGTATATGAGCGATATTTGATTTTTGGAGAACTATTTTATATGAAATATTTAATTTTATGGTAGTATTAGGCTGTAACCAACGCAGACACGCATGTCTAGGGCGAAGAAGAGATCGGATTCAGGAAATTTTGGTAGGTCATCCCATGCTTGCCACATGCAACTGGTCATTTAAATAGTCACCGCCTGGTTATGGCCAATCCCCCTTGTGGGTATGTGCCATTGTGTGAGGTCAACAACAACAACAACAACAACAACGACAACAACAACAACAACAACAACAACAACAACAGCAACAACAACAACAACAACAACAACAACAACAACAACAACAACAACAACAACAACAACAACAACAACAACAACAACAACAACAACAACAACAACAACAACAACAACAACAACAACAACAACAACAACAACAACAACAACAACAACAACAGCAACAACAACAACAACAACAACAACAACAACAACAACAACAACAACAACAACAACAACAACAACAACAACAACAACAACAACAAAAACCCAAAAAGTCGACACGTAGTTGAATTGCTCCCAAAGAATCGTAAGTGTCCGCCAGAGCCCTGAACAAAGACTGGCTCGCACCCGCATTTTAAAGAGGACATCTGTGGTTTCGCTTTTCAGGGTAGTGTAATAGAAAAAAAGCAAGCAAAACCTTCAACGACATACAGCACTGTTCGGGCGCACTTCGCTGCTCGTATCAGGCGCATATTAATTGCCCATGTTCTATGTGTGGTCTCGTGCGCAGACAGGGGGGTGGGGGGGGGGGGTTACGGATGAAAAACGGTCATGAAAATTTAAAAAGATGAGGCGAAAATTGATGGAATGTTTTGTACTTAACCGCTCAAAATTTATTTTTGCTAACGGTTACAAGTCCAGTTTTACCGAGGTGTGTTCCGGAGTTTCAAAAAGCTTAGTTCTTGGATCCCTAAAGTTTCTACTTTACATCAATGGTCTCCCATCTCCTATGAAGTCTAATATACAATTATTCGTTGATGACTGTGTCATTTTAAAGAAATAACACGCGCTAACGTGATCGCATTACCTCAGTCAGACCTTAACACAATAGGAAACTGGTTCAAAGATTGCTCAATGCCGCTAAATATTAACAAATGCAATGTCAGGTGTGCATATAGAAAAACTTCCGCCCCACCTTACCACTACATCGATAACATCTCATTGGAGTCAGTGGTCATATAAATGCGTCGGCGTTCACATCAATTCCAATCTTAACTGCTCTCTTCATACTGAGAATAGAAATAAAATATAATCGCATGCTAGGCTACTTACGTCGCAACTTTTTTAATGTTGGTTTGAATTTGATACAATTGCTTTATAAAACATTACTTTTATCAAAACTCGAGTATGCAACACATGTATGGGATCCTGCTCATGAGATCTCAATTAATGACCTTGAGATAGCGCCAAATAACTCTGTACGTTTCATCCTTGCTAACTACAAGTGCACAGCAAGTACAGCCACTATAAATTCTAATCTTTGCCTCCGAACGCAGACATCGCCCTGTTCCACAAGCTATATCACCATCCCGCTCTGCGTGGTCACCTCGTTCTCCCCACTATTTATGTTCACCGCCGCATTGATCATAATCATAAAGTCGGAATTGTGTCATGCAACACGAAATGCTTCTCGCAGTCATCCCTGCCGCGAACCTCACGTGACTGGAACCACCTTCCCGCAGAAGCTGCAGGCATTGTAAATTACGCGCAGTTCCGCGTAGTACTAGCTAGCATTGTATATTCAGATGCTCTTTAACATTCATGTAGCCAAATGTAATTTTCGCCCCGTTTTCGTAAATTTACCACTCCCCCTGTGTAATGCCTCTGGCCTTGAGGGGCAATGTATATAATAAAAATAAAATAAACAAACAAATGCAGATACGCGTATATTTGATCTCTCTCTGTGTATTTCTGTCCAGAGTGCACCTGAGTATTTTCAAGGAACCATTAATGACTACTTTCGTCTACTCAGCTGAAACGAAATCCAGCTGTAGCGGATATCCAGCGTTCAGCTCACTCATGTTTTATTTGGGAAGGCGCGCAAGTACTTGCAAAAATGTTGATAATCACATAAATTGCGAAGTTCTCCGCTATCGCAATGTTCTGGAATTGCTTGACGGCGGACGTTTTGTTCGTTTTTCAGATATTCGTCTTTGTTTAATCACCTGCTGCCAGCTCTCGCCGTCGCATCTTCGTGGCAGCAGCATTCTTCTGGCTGAATAATCACCGCGGACCATTTAATTTTTTGCGCAGGAAGATGGAGCGACCTCTCCTCTCGGAACATCTCGCCGGCTAAGGTTATCCCTTAGGAGTTCCTTGGCTGACGTGGTTGATCGGATCAAGAGGCTGAACAACAAATAGAGTAGAGAGGGAAGAAAGAAGTGAAAGAAAAAAAATGATTGAAAAGTTTTTCTGCTCGGCGGCACCCAGACCTCAGAGCTCTCAATCGACCACTTTTCGGCCGCGGAAGCTGCTTGTCCTCTCTCTCTCTCTTCTTGCACCGCTTGGAAAACTGTGCGGCAGAAGTTCCGCTTTGAGGCCCAATCGATGGAAGCTTCAGCTGCCTCTAGCGTAAGCTCCCTGCAGTGAATAATCCTTCTTTTAAAATAAGCACACATTAATCCCTGGTATACACGGACGAAACTATAACGCCCCTGTCGTGTCGTACAGACTGGTGATGAGAATGCGGTGTACATGAAGCTTTAGCCAACACTGGTTACAAGGGCTATTTTTTTAATTTTATTTATTTACAGAATACTGCAGGCCCTTCTGGGCCCTAGCAGGAGGGGCAATACAGTGCAACATGAATATACAAAAAACACTGAACGAAAATTTAAAACACAAAGCAAAATAAGTTTGATGGCGTCAATCTTCTATTTTTTCAATGGAATCTATGTCACATAGTGCTGTTAAAGGTAAAGTATTCCATTCAGTTACGGTGCGAGGGAAGAAGGAGTATTTAAATAGGTTAGTTCTGGCGGTGAATGGAGTTAGTGAATCAGAGTGGCGATGTCTTGTTGGTCGTGGAGCGGAAAATGGCTTGACGTAGGGATCCGGGCACATTGACAACTTGTTATGTTTGAGAAGGAAAAGAAATTTTAATCTGAGAATTTTACGTCGTACCTGCAATGTTTGAATTCGGTGTGCTCGCATTATGGCAGTAGGTGAATCGGTTGAACGGTATTTTGAAAAGATGAATCGAATGGCCTTGCGCTGGATTATTTCAAGCGGTTGAATGTTAGTTTTAGTAAATGGGTCCCAGACAATGCAAGCGTATTCTAACTTAGGTCTGATTAATGATGAATAGGCTAAAAATTTCAAGTCTGCATGAGCATGCTTCAATTTGTGCTTGAGGACACAAAGTTTACGAAAACCTGATCCACATACGTTACCTATATGTTTGTTCCAGCTTAGATTGTTAGTTATCGTCACGCCAAGATATTTATATTCAGTTACCTCCGAAAGTGGAAATGATGGAAGGGCGTAAGGGTATAAAAGGCTGTTTTTTTTTTGTTAATCTCATAAATACGGTTTTCTGAGCGTTAAGTTTCATGTCCCACTGTTGCACCAATCCAGAATATTCTTTAGGTTTAAATTGAGTAATAGTTGGTCTTCACGACAAGTAATTACATTAAACAAAACACAGTCAACTGCAAATAGCCGGATTTGAACGGGATGAGTAACTACTTTTACAATGTCATGCACATATATTAAAAATAACAGGGGACCGAGGACACTTCCTTGGGGAACACCAGAAGAGACAGGCAGGCTGTTTGAATAATGGTCGTCAATACTAACAAACTGCTGTCGGTTAGATAAGTAAGCTGAAACCCAGTTAACTATAAAGTTAGGAAGACCAACTTCTTTAAGCTTGTCAATTAATTTAGAATGGGAGACGAGGTCAAATGCTTTACTAAAATCCATAAAAATGATATCAGCCTGGCCGGATTTATCAAGTACAGATGCAAAACTATGAACAACCGATGTTAGTTGAGTTACAGTAGAAAAGCCCTTCCTAAACCCGTGTTGAACGTTAGAAAGGATATTGTTATCGTCAAGAAAACCGATGATGTACTTGGCGATTATGTGTTCTAGTAATTTGCAACAGGTTGAAGTGAGAGAGATGGGACGGTAATTTGATATCAGTGATGCGTCCCCTTTCTTTAGAACAGGAACAACACGTGCAGTTTTCCACTCTGAAGGAATCACAGCCGATGAAAGAGATGCGCAAAAAATAACAACCAGAAACTCGGAAAGCTTTTCGGCATACCGGCGCAAGAAAGCGTTTGGAATTTTATCAGGGCCTGGCGATGCTTTTGTTTTCAGGTTTAGCAGCAACTCAACAATGCCAGGTCTTGATATCGTAATAGAAGGCATAGTGGAGGGCGTTTCAAAAGAATAATGTTCACCACTTGCATTAGCAAAGACACTGTGGAAGTAGCGGTTAAATTGCGTAGCAATATCATTTTTATCTGTGAGAGGCTTGCCGTCGTGCATTATTCGGTCAATAGGTTTTTTCTTTTGACATAAGTGGTTCCAAAATTTTTCAGGTGAAGTTCGAATGAAATTAGGCAGTCTGTATTCAAAGTAATGACGTTTAGCGGACCTCACAGCTGCATTAAGGGATATTTGAAAAGACTGAATAATGAAACGACTGGCGCCTCCACGTTTCAAACGTTTCACTTTTCTTTTCAATTGCAGGACTTCACGTGTGATCCAGGGAGAAGCTTTGCGAGACTTTATTATTTTATTAGGGACGAAGTTCTCAAGGGAGTGAGTGCACAGTGTTTTAAATTTATTCCATAGGTCATCAGCATTACTGCCTCGGAAACTGCTGAGGCAAAAATCTAAATAATCCAACACGCTCTCATCTTTCGCACGCGAGAAGTCCTTTACATAGCACACTTTGGCCACAGGCTTTTTGCAAACAATATGGACAGGGAAGGAACAATATACCAAATCATGATCGGAAATTCCCTGCTCAATTGAAACATGGTAGTCACTAATAGATCGGCTTACAAAGATAAGGTCAAGTAGAGAAGAAGTACAACCATGTACACGTGTTGGCTGCCTCACTACTTGCTGCAAGTCATGTCTCAACATAATATTAAATATGTGCTCTTCATGAGCACCCTTCAGAAAATTTCAAGCTTAAGCGTTGCCCCAAATCCTCCAAAATTGTGTTCAGCATGGGGCAGTGCAGTCAAGAGGCCTTTGCTCAGGGCTAAAGATGCGATAAACACACGGACATTTTTCAGACTTGCATCGGTGGTGCAAAGTGCACACGATAAACAACAATACAGAATAATTGAATTCCTAAACTTTTTAAGAACGATGCGAATTACTCTGCCGAGCACATGCGTGCATTGTTCATAATTTCTCTTTAACGTAATTTAATTTTGGTAGTGAAAAAAACAACTTTGCATTGATAATGAGAACTTGTGGAGAAACCTTAATTATAAAATTTTCTGCTAGCTTTTTGTTTATTTTAATGCAGGTGGGCTGCTGCCGTTTAAATCTTATGGAAAACTTCATTGTGTTTTTCAGCTATCTGTGTAGGCTACCGCTGGCTCCCTACGGAAATTTCACAAAACTATTATCCTCTTGTTAAGAATACAAAATATGAGGCCCGAACTTGCGGAAAACGCTGACAAAAGACCTGGTCACATACCTTCGCACAGGCGATGGATGATGAGCAATGTCTCTCAAAAAGCTCAGCAACTGACGTAACTACACCTCTGGTGCAAGCTTTAGACTCCAGTTAGTACATCCAGACTGCCTTCTACTACTGCGAGCTGCGACACCTGATAAATTAGTACCGGACTTCGAAACCGAAGGCTGAGGGTAGAATTTTCTTGAACAATCAAATTTTTATGCAGTTTTCTTTCGGTGTTCTCAGGCACCCTTTAGTGAGCCCCTCTTTCTATTCAGACTTTGAATTAAAAGCATACTGAGAGAGAAGTTTGCTGCTGCAGTTTTGATGCAAGCGAGAGAGAAGCTGTTGGGTGAAAAAGAAGGCACAAAAGACATTTTAATGCAGTTTTATAGAGCCACGCTGCAACTAGCCGATGAAGGCGATAGATGTGACGTCGTAACACGCCGGCTGCTTCCGCGCATTTCAAATAGTTATACGTGCGTGGTCGACGGGGTGTTGCTGCTTGTATGCATGCTCTATGTAACTCTCCTCAGACATTCGGTCTACCTTCGTAATGAAGATTTCAGTGCGGCAAAACAAAATGACGAGGTAATGCTACGCCCGAAACCATCACAACAGCAGCGTTGCTCGAGACACAGTTTTGCTTGTTTTCGAGACATGACAAGCTCGGAAGACTGAAATCGTTGTTTAAAAGGCAGCGCAAAAATATGGACGAAGGACTGACGAGAGCACGCAAAAGACGTTCACGAGCGCTACTACCAACTTTTTATTCTTGCTGTAGTAAAAGGCATATCTGAAGAAAATGGTGAGCATGCGCGTAGAGAAGGCATAAAACAGCACATCAGTTAATCGAATAAGTAATAAAACTAATGTAAAAAAGCACATTCCGCTGAATATACGCGTACAGACGGGTAAGTGACACAACTATTGGACAACTTTCAGATATAAAGATACCCTAGAATGAGCCTAGCCTTATCATTACCGCTCTTGCCAAGAATCGTGGCCTTCTCTAATCTTGGTCCTCACATGCGCGAAGCAAGGTGCCGCACGAACATTTCCACACAAATTTCTTAAGTGTGCTCATTGACCGAGGACGTATGGCAGGCTGGGGTTTTGTCTCCAGCATTCAAGTGAAATGTTTGATGACCATCGAATAGTTCCTTCGATGAACAGCGGGCTAGATATGACTTTCTCAGAGTTAGCGTGGTAGTAATGTCAAGTAGGAAGCAGCGAAAAAACCGTGACCTTTGCCAACACGCTCTGCAACACTCCATGCATGCGTTGTAGACCTGTGCATGATGCTAAGGCTTCAGAACTGTCAGCGACAGTGTTTTAAGTAATTCGGCTCCCACGTTAGACGAAAACCTTCACTATGTTGAGATATGCGGACATTTGTACTACTTATCTTTAAAAGGCAAGCACAAGCAGCCTTCTGCGCCACGTTCTGTCTTTGGTTCATCTCGTTTGCGCGTCTGATCGCACGACCTCTTCTCTTAGTTCTTAGAGATCCCATCCTTTCCTTACGGTTTGAAGACGTTAAAATAAAGACTGGAATGCGGGAACAATGTGCTTTCTGCCCAGAAAGCTGTCCTTTCCTGAATAGCGACAAACAGTCCGCTAGTCCTTGCCAAAGCGCGCTTTTTTCTTTGAAAAGGCAAGCTCAATTCGGTCCCACAGAAGATGAGAATAATTACCCCTTTCTCGCAACGGGTCTAGGGGTAAACGTCGAAACAACTGTTCCAATTAGAGTTCCTTCACTGGATAGGTTCAGAATTTTGCTAATAAGAGGCCTGTTTCGAAAAAGCCACGAACAGGAAGGGTGAAAGCGGAATGTGAATTTGGTCTGGAGAAAACGTTACTTAGGTTAAGTTGTTTATTTCAGAACTTATCGCCACTAAAAGAAACCGCGTGCGGCGATCCATTATTTCTGAAGGAAAGCAAAAGAATCCACTATGCAACATTAACACACGCGCGAAATCCTCTTGCTTCGCTAGAGTACAGTTAAAGGTCCCTATTTTCGTGATTAATCTTCTGATATTAACCGGGGCTCAATTGAAGATGTTTCCATGGCGATAAAGAAAGAACATATGCTGAAGTTAGAACTATAATTGTGAAGAAATCTGAATCGCAGCTTGCAACGCGGCGAGTACGAGGCAACGCAGTTAACTACCTTAAATAATTTGAATAGCTATTAGACACCATGATATGAGCCTCACCAGAACAAGAACAGCGACCGTCCAAATGGCGCCTCTGGCGGTAGCGCATGCTATTTGCAATGTGATCTTTTCGAATGTTCGCAACTTTCACAAACTACATAAACGAGCCTTTAGAAAAATCGTAAATGTTTCCCAAGGAGCACCTAGAGAAGCGATTTTTTCTAAATTGAATATAATTTCTATTCTGCCGCTTTATAAACAAACGTACACGAGTGCAATACAATTACAGCTGTAAATCCGGTCATCTTCTTCAAGTAGATGTACAGCCATGAACACAAGTCTTACATTTACAGTGCGCGCACAAAAAATAATTTCATCATTCCGCAAACACGAACAAATTACAGACGACGAACAAATTACAGCCGATTAGTATTGTGGCGTTCATAACTTTGCTTAAATGCTTTTCTAGATTGGGCGATGCGAAAAGGTTCAGCTACGTTTATCAAATCCTGCCTTTATGCCCGTTATCGCAGGCGATGCCTCGTCCCTCCCATGAACTCAGGTTTTCTTCTGGTAGGCTCTCCTCAATAACAGCAGGAAATGTTTTTTTTTCTGCTCGCATTCTATCACATTCATCGAGTCAATATACTCACTTCATTTTGCCTGTCCTTATAGAGGTATACGTAGTGGCACAGGCAGGGGCTTAATTGTTTACATTCTTTTAGGCTGCCCCACCATAATTTTTGTCCTTATAGAGGAGATATGTGTTGCGTCTTTCGACAGCTAAAGCTATTTACATGACTTATACCTACGCCGCTAACGATTAGCTATTTCGCACAAATATTCCTTTGCAGGAAAATGTAGCACTAGCGACGGATGATCACGGAAATATTCGATTCATATTCGATTCGGCTGCTTTACTGTTTCATTTCTGTTCGATTCGTTTTTTTTACTTCATTATCGCTAATTGGTTGGGTAGCGAAGCATGCCGAATGCTATTCGATTCAGTTCCTCAAAAATGTAGCGCTGCTCTAAAATGCTCGACTATTTCGCCAATGGCAGCTTTATACCGCTGCATACGAAAGTGAGAAGAAGGTCAAGGCGGTCAAACGCGTCGCTAAGGTTAATGAAGTGCGGTGCAGCACTGTGGAGCGCCAAAGAACAAGTTCAGCGACTGACGCTGAGCGCGCTACTCAACAAGAAAAGCAGAAACAGCTTAACACGGTGCTACATAGAGCACCAAAAGTAGCGGAAAAATCCAAACCCATTGTCCGGTTAAGAAAAGCGGCCAATGGCGCAAATCGATGAGGCTCCCAAAGCCGCAAAAGAAAGGGCCATGCGCGTGCCTACCTCGAGAAAGAGAGCGGGCTAAGACAATGTCACGCTCAGTAGTCACAGCCCTCGGATGGGGTATGAACGACTGTCCAGCTAATACAAAACCACCCACTAGCTATCCTCGAATTCAATGCTCCCCTCCACGCCTTCTCTGGGCGGGGAGCTAGAACAGGAATCTTAGATCGCCGCTATGCCATGTTAGGTTAGCTCATTGATGACTGTGCACTGTTTTTCCTTCATGAGTACAACACACTCCAAACTTATTTGAAAATTTCTCGTGGTTTTAAGCATAATTTCTACCTGTCTTGAATGACCGCTTGAAATGGTCATGAGCAGCAAATGTGCAAGGGCTGTCGAAATTAAATGCCAGGCTATATTAACAAAAATTTGTCGACGCATTTCATGCGTCCTTGAACAAATACATGCAGCCAAATTTTGATTGTGCCGATAAGGGAGTGCGCTAATAAATCTCGATAATTGAGCTATGAATTAGTTAAATAAAATTATAACTAAAATTTAAATTAAGTTATAATTTATATTTTCTCCAAGGAGTCGCCTTCAATTTACGTTTGAGGGTGGAGGTAGAGCTAGTGCAGAAAAAATTAAGAGCAAACTGAGGATTAGTGACCTCAGGTCTGTAGACCGTGTCTTCATTGGAATTTGCGCAGATGGAAGTTTTCACCAGCTAAGATTTTGGAATAGAAAAGAAATTTGATAGTCGTAATGCTAGCGCATCAAAGACCAAAAATCATGCCGCCTTTCTGCAGGTGGCCGCGGCGGTTTTATCTGCACCTCGCTATTAGCCTTTTTGCTTGTTACACGTCATTATAACGAAGACCCTCGAAAGAATGCCTTGTAAATGTATTTTCGTAGATGACTTGGATGTACTCTGCCGATGAATTTACCTTTAGACGGTACGCCCAGGGTCTTTCCGTTTTTAGCGCCAGCTAGTTTTATGTATTAGTGCGGTTCAAAAGCGAGAAGACTGAGCTCTGTCATTGCATGCCGTGAACGATACCTTCACAGATGGTTCTTCAGGCTAGTAGTAAAATGTGCAGAATACACAAGAGGTGATTGCGTAGCAATGCCACTCGGTCAAGAGTGGTTTAGTTGGCAGCGAACGGCGAGGGTTCTTTTGCAGGAAGGACATTTTTATATTTATTTTTTATTTATTTACGTAGCCCTCACTTCATGCTCATTAAAGGAGAGGAATTGCCAAAGAAGCATGAATTTCAGGCGACAGCAGTAGAATCAAAATCACATGGTTGTGAATATGGCCAAAGCACAACTACACAAAATACAGGCGAAAACAAAGCATGCCTGAAAGCGCGAACAGAAATACGTGAAATAATGACAACATGATAAATTGTCAATTCTTCCGTTGTCACTCATGCAATTCCAAACGACGTTCAAAATCTTTGACATTTTGAGTTGCTACAGGGTATTCACAAAGGCCATTCCACATATCAATACATGAAAGAAAAAGCGTCTAGGCGTATTATAATTATAATCTAGGCGTATTATAATTTATAAGGCAGTACTTTGGCACGGTGATTTAAACGCGCACTCTGTTTTAGGGGTGGATGAATATAGGTGCTTACATTACTTTTATTTGATTCTTAGTTATTTGAAAAAAAAAGCAATTTCAACCGTTGTTTTCCTCCTCGTCTCTCTAGCAGTTCCAGATAGCAAGATTTCAACCTGTCTATTATAGAATCGGTTCTCCGATAACGCGAACAGAGAAAACGCACTGGTGGTCTGTGAATTTTTGGTTGTATATCTCGCAAATAAACTTGTTGTGGGCTCCAAAAGAATGAGGCATACTCCAAATCCGGGCGACTAAGCGTCTTGTACGCAGTTAGTTTCAACTTTTTTAGCGCATGCAGCAATTTTTTTCTCAAATACCACAGTTTTCTATACGCTTTGACGCAGACATCCTCCACATGGGTGCGGCAGCACAGATTATGATGAATGATTGCTCCTAATTACTTGAACATAAGGACATTCGACAAACAATTTTTACCAACTTTATAGTCAAAGACAAACGCGTTTTTTCCTCTATGATATGAGAAAATGTCGACTTCTAGTAGTTTTTTTCCATTCACCATTTCATGCACGAGTCCTATAAACCTTGCAGGCCTCGGTTGATTTTATTTGATCCGTTTTATCTCTCACGCTGGAGTAAATTAGGCAATGGTCAGCAAAAAATTTAATTCTTACAGGTTTTTCGAGAACACAAAGAACATCATTTGTATAAATAAAAACACTAACGGCCGTAACACTGACCCAGGGGGAACTACACGTGCAGTTTCTAACATGGATGGATTGACACGACCACTCAGGTAGGCTCCAGTCCAGTTCACAATGTCTGCAGCAATACCGGCGTTTTGAAGTTTAAAAAGCAATCGACTATGTGGAACCTTATCAAATGCGACAAAATGAAAGCAGAGGATGTCACTTTGTTTGCCGGCATTCAAAGCTAAATAGAAATCTTGAAGCGCTTCAATGAGCTGCGAAAGTGTAGAAACCCCTCCGGAATCCATACTCTGCTGAATAAAAGAAGTTGTTCGCTTTGAGGAAATGAATGATATGTTTACTATTTTGTGCTGCATAACCTTGCAAATCTCCGAAGTGAGCGATATCGCACGATAGTTGCTAACTTCACTTCGGCTACCGGATTTAAGAACAGGAATCAGAAGAGCGCAGCGCTAGTTTTGAGGTAGTGAACAGGTATCCAAGGACTTTTTAAAGATTATTTTTGGATAAAATGATACCCATTCAGCATATCGCCGCATAAATTCATTAGGGATCCCCTTTGGTCCGCATGATTTTTTCGTGTCAAGCTCAAGCAATCGCTGGAATATGCCCGCTTGAGTGATTTCGAGAGGGCCCATAGCGCAAGCGCCCAAAATCATCGTGCTCATTTTTTCTGTGATCTGTTACTTTTTTGTAAATACTGACTGGAAGAACTCATTAAAAAAGTCTAAAATATGCATTTTTTTTGTGACCATTTCCGATCCGCTTTTTATGTGGTCTATTTCTTCTTTTTTATCGCTAAAGTGTGCCCAGAATTTTTGCTGCGATGACTTCAGAAAACCAGCCAGTGTTTCATTAAAATACTTTTTTTTAGATTCTCTTAACGCATTGTTCAATTGCCCACGCAAATTAAAAATTTCGGCTGGGTTTTGTTCCTTTTTTGCGTAACCGTTTTACTGAACGTTTAATGTTGATAATTTCCCGAGTTACCCTCGGACAATGCTGCCTCGTTTTCTTCATGCGAGTAGGTATGAATTCATCTAGGCAATGCTTAACGATACCCTGAAAACGCTGCCATAATTCCTCAACAGACTCATTAGATGATGCAGCCTCAAATTCTTTAAATTATATGCCTAAAACATTTACTATTTTTGCATCGTCTGCCCGAGCGTAGTCCTTTAACAGCTTAGCCGCAAACCTTGGTCGCCGGCAAATGTGTGCGCCGATTGGTATATGGACGAATATCATTTTGTGATATCATATTCCAGGCTCCTCTGACACCTTATTATAGAAGCTATTTTTCAAGGTAGGGACACAAGGTCTAATAATGACTAGGAATACAAAGTATCTCGTGTATTTTCTGCCACAATTTCCCTTAAATTATGTAAAAACAATATTTCCAGAAATTTTTCAGTACTCGAGACTTCTGTATGCCCGGACGAGAAAGTTTTCCAATTTATGTGAGCAGATTAGAATATCCAGTAATAATTAACCTCGTGTTTTCAAATAAATGAGCACATAAAATGCAATTAATTAGTTAAGGTACTCGGGTGTGGTAGCAGGAGCTCTGTAAATGCCTCCTACTATGAAGACAGCCCCAGATAATGATATCTTGCACCATACTGCTTCTGAAAAAGCCGCAGGTATTCCTTCGGTCCTAACTGTTGATCTTACAACTACGATTAAAGAAGCGGTCACAGAGAATGCATTTCAGGAGAAACACGGCGTTGATGTAAATACGTTGGAAAGAATATATCGTCTATGCAAAGTTAAACAAGAAAAGAAGTAGAACAGTTATCGTGCGATTCAATGAATACAAAGAAAAAGAGCAGGTGATAGCAAATTGTTACAAACTGGAGAGACCCTCATACTCCGTCAGCAATGACTATGCTCCAGAGACGGTAGAAATCCGATAGTAGTTATGGTAAAGTGCTTCCGTACAAAGAGCTAATGGTATCAAGGTTTTACTGATCTATGCAAAATTAAAAATAAAAGACAAAGTTTACATTTCAGACGAAAGTCGAGGGGAACGCCAAGAGATGAAATAGAGCGAGCACAAAACTGGCCAGGAAGCCTTTTCCGCAGCTGTTGCGTAGGAAGGTGCCTCTAGTTCTGAGCAGTAGGCAGAGCTACGGCTTCTTTTGTTGAATTCCCAAACTGTTGGAAACAAAATCACCGAGCTGTGTCTGTTTCGGAGGTACTTTCTTCAACGTCAAAAACGAGAAGCTTGTTGTGTCTGCTTCGGTTTCCATATTCTACTGACTTTTCGGCTTTTACCGCATAGTGGCCTCAGGTGAATCTTTTCTAGATTTAATTTCCTGGATAACATTTAGTGCACTGGATATCCTGTCTTTGCACTCAATTCGCCGATCTGAGCCTTGATTTCGCTTAAAGCTGGATCAGCCGCTGCGTGGTTATATAGGATCATCTGCAAAAGTAGGGCACTCGGCCCATGGTTTTCAATATCACCTGAAATCATGAGCAGTAGCACGACAGAACAACATTCAACAAAAATGTGATTAAGTTTACGAGGACACGGCAGGACAAACAGAAAACAGTTACCACTGCGAAATTATATTATTAGAAAAATTAGTTACTCACACAAATGTTCTGGTAATTCGTCTCCTGATGTACTTTTAGAAGTTAAAATTAAACTTATTAGCAAGGTGGTAAGGAGCAGCCAGAGGGAGTAAAACGAAATATTTTTTTTACTATATTATTAAGAGACTGTGGAGAAAACAGTGTAACAAGCGAATCGTGTATTTAGTTTTCTTCCTGTTATTTAAAACGACTTATTCTATTCTAAGAGGCCAAAATAATTAACTAAGACAACTTCGTTACAAAACAGTTTGAAATAATTTGTTGCCTTGAACATTCCATACGAATGTTCTGGTAAATCAGCATATCCATATATTCTATTTAACTAGTAATCTTTACAGCTTATCTTGCTCAGTAGTGAGCGCCAATTAACTAAGACAACAACGTTACAAAACAGTTTGAAATAATTTGTTGCCTTGAACATTCCATACGAATGTTCTGGTAAATCAGCCTATCCATATATTCTATTTGAACTAGTAATCTTTACAGCTTATCTTGCTCAGTAGTGAGCGCCCTTAGTATCTGCGCTTCATTTGTGGTAACAAGCAATTAGTAGAGAGCTGGTAACTGTCGAGAATGATATTACCAGCGGCTGTTATTAGCTGTTATAGCAGGTGGCACAACTTATTATAGGAGCGTACGGTCTCTTTAATCAACATCAACCTCACTACGCCCCCAGCACGGCAAAGGCCTCTCACATATTCCTCCCCGAATAACCCTGTCATTTGTAAGCTGTGGCCACCGTATAACCGCACAGTTCCTAACCTCATCCGCCGAACTTAATTTATATATCCCTCTCCCTGGTACACTTGTATTCTCTTCGTAGCCACTCCGTTACACTTAAGGACCAGCGGTTACCATTCCTTCTCATTATATGCCCCGTCCAAGTCAATTTCTTCCTCTTGATTTCAACGAGGATGTAATTCACCCGCATTTGTACCCACACCCAGTTCTCTTCCGGCCTCTTAACGTTGCATCCCTCATTTTTTTCATTCAGTAGCTCGCTGTGTTGTCCTTAGCTTAAACTGAACCCCTTTGGTTAGCCCCCAAATTTCTGCTCTTTAGGTGAGTACCGGCAAGATACAGCTGTTGTGTACTTTCCTCTTGAGGGATATTGGCATCCCACCATTCATGATCTGAGAGAACCTGTCATATGCTCTCCACCCCATTCTTATTATTCTGGTAATTTCTCTGTCATGTTCTGAATCAGCGATCACTTCGAGTACCACTTCCAGTACCTGGCTACCAATTCTGAACCGTTGTTCCTTTGCAAAACTTTTGAAGATTATTTTACTTTTCTGTCAATTTTTAGGCTCACCGTTCTGCTCTGCCTGTCTAACGTATTCATCATGCTTTGCAATTCATCTCTTGAGTGACTTCGTAACGCAAGTCATCACACAATCGCGAATAACTTAGGTATTCTACATTAAATCTTATCCCCAACTGTTCCCACTCCAGGCCTCGGAACGCTTCCTGTAGACAGGCGGTGAATAGCATTGATGAGATTGTGTCTCCCTTCCTGACGCCTTTCCTTTCTGGTAGTTCATTGCTGATTTTATGGAGGACTATGGTAACTGTTCAATCGTTATGGGTACCCTTCACTATTTTCACATAGGACTCTTCTACACCCTGATTACGCTATGCCGGCGTGACTACTGAAGTTTCCACTTAATCAAATGCTTTCTCTCAGTCAGTGAGGGCTACATATAGGGATTGGCTATATTCTGCGCATTTGTGTATCACCTGCCTGATAGTGTAACTATGGTCGATTGCCGATTATCTTTTATGAAAGCCTGCCTGATCATTTGGCGGATTGAAGTCTAAGGTTTTCCATATTCTATTAACAATTACCTTAGTAAATACTTTGTTGGCAACAGACACTAAGCTGTAGTTTTTCAAGTCCCTGACGCATTATGTCTCTATGAATAACCGTAATGGTAGTCTTTTTCCTTCCTGGCTTCTGATACGCTCCAGGTTATGAGGAATTGCTTTTACAGGGTGGCTAGCTTTTTCACACCATCTCTGCTCCGTCCTTCTACTGATCTGCCGATACCTAAGCAAACTAGCTGCTTTGGTCGTTTGAATTGCTTTTAAGGGATTCTTAACTTCCTCTTTGGGTACTGGCGGGGCGTCCCATTGTTGTGCGCTACTGCCTCTGTCATTAACGTTCTTATTATGTTGGCTGATGGATAGATTTGTATACAACTCTTCGGCTTATTCATATTGCTAATGACGTTGCCGTATTTGTCTCTTAACTCATACATCTAGTTTTTACCTCTACCTTGTTTCCTTTTCACTCCTTTTAGGCTACCTCCATTCTTTAGGCGTGCTCGGTTCTCTTC